>NC_089854.1:52315197-52615197 GCF_036373705.1 Amia ocellicauda
TCGCCTGCATCAACTGTAAAATGTTGGAAAAGATTATTAGACTAATTAGATTAGATGATTAGAGGAGCATCTTAATGAAAACCATATTCTTGGAGATAGTCAACATGGGTTTAGACAAGGCTGATCATGTCTTACTAATTTATTGGAGTTTTTTGAACATGCAACTGCAGCTGTAGATCAGGTGAAAGCATATTGTAGCGTTATGTTGGGTGTATTTTGATAAGAGCATTTGGGCTCTGAGCTGAAGCACTGATCTAAAGAAGACCTCTCCCCCCCCAAAGTTATCAGATTTCCTTAGCTCATCAGCTTGGAACTGGTTTGCATCAAAGTGACAGTTTTGGGGAGGATGGCACCGAGAAGAGGCCAAATAGGTTGGAATCCTGCTATGAGATGTCTGGAGAAAGGAGCCTGTAGGTGATAAAAACTCTTTGAAGTGGACGAGAGCCGAAATTGATGGATTGACATCAGTCATAAATCAAGACCCCCTCCAATAGGACACTGGGGGCTGAAACCGAAATCCAATCTCAAAAACTCAAGAACCAATCACCTATTGATCTGACAGACTATAAGGAACAGCGCACGGCCTTTTTCTCTCTCTCTCTCACCTGAACCAGAAACTCGCTGCCACAGCTCAACCTGTAGCTCTGTTGCCCGAACCGGAACCAGAAACCAACCAAGTCTTTGCCGGCAACAGAAGAGTTAAACTGGGAGAAGGAGATTGAGCCGTACGAAGAATTCTTTTAAAGGACTTTATTAAATAAAGAACTTTACAGACTGCGCATGCCCGCCTGTGCCCACCTGTATATGTCGACTGTATACGAAAGTGTCAGTCATTTAAATAGCTATTTGAGTCTTAAGAAACTTGACCCTTGGAACGGACAGGGCCCTGCTTTCCTCAAAGACTTTGTCTTCAAGTAACTACGGTGGAACCCTGCTTACAAAAAAGATTTTGTACACAACCTTGGAGCCTTCAAACCAGTGGAAAATCTGTTTGGAAAAGACTCTGTTTCGCGAAACCCCAACTTCCAGGTGCATCGACTGAGTGGAAGTTCTTGGACGAAGCCGAACCGGACTGCCTTTGTTCCAAACCACACGGACCTCGTGCCATGTGCTGTTATCTGAGCCCGAAGCCAGAGAGGCCTCTCTGTGACGAAGTTCAGATAAGTTTAACAGTTTGGAGTTTGTGATTCATGACATTTGAGAAATCAATTAGAAATGTTAATCTGTGATTCATAACTCTAGAATGTGTAATATCATTTAGTTTTCTTAAATATAAATGTGTGTTGCATTAAACTGTTTTGTTGATAATTTTAGAAATAAAATCTGTCAACGCCGAGAAATATCTTCTCATTCCTGTTTAACTGTTTAGTCTGAAATTGACACAAGTTAATAGACGTTAGATTATTGGTGGCCCTGCCTATCCTTAATCATTGAATACTAATCAGTTAAGGGAAATTGTGGTAACAAGTAATGATAGGATCTTTCTCGGCACTTAAACGTAAATGAGACTGATATATATATAACGAGAAGTTACCTGACATAAATACTAACCTGCGTAGTTATTTGATGTTCGACTAACAATACTAATGAGAGACTCACCTTCGTCTTACTAACCGGTATTTTAGTCAATGTGTTTATAACCTTTTTTGTTTAACGATTTGTGTTATCATATGCGATCCCATGGTCTTTGATTTGGTCACGGAAGTGATTTGTCTTTCATTTGTTGATCTAGAGTTGAATTAGTTTTTCCCTTTTGTATAATTAGTGTAGTGCTACATTTAGTCTTTGTTTTTGAATAAATTTGACAATTTATATCTTTGGAATTGGTGTCTGCGTCCAATTATTACAGAAATTGAGTTCTACAAGATTCCAGGATTCGTGATAAGGTGATACTATAAATTCACTTCTTTAATTGAAATTTATAAGCGTACCTTACGCTACAAAAGGGACTTGAATAATATTTAGTTGTGGGCCGACACCTGGCAGATGAAATTCAATGTGGACAAGTGCAAGGTAATACGTGCAGGTCACAAAAATGTCCACTGTAATTACACTATGGGAGGAATAGAACTAGATGAAGTATCGCATGAGAAAGACCTAGGAGTCTATGTGGACTCCTCACTTTCTCCATCCAAACAATGTGGGGAAGCAATACAAAAGGCAAACCGAATGTTAGGTTTTATCGTCAAAAGTGTAGAATTGAGAACAAGGGCAGTAATGTTCAGACTGTACAATGCACTAATTAGAGCTCATCTGGATACTGTGTACAGTTCTGGGCTCCACACTTCAAGAAAGATATCGCTGCTCTAGAGGCAGTTCAGAGGAGAGCAACCAGACTTATTCCAGGTCTGAAGGGAATGTCCTACTGAGAGACTGAGGAACTGAACCTTTTCACCCTGGAACAGAGGAGACTACATGGGGACTTGATCCAAATCTTCAAAATCATGAAAGGCATCGACCACGTCAAACCAGAGGAGCTTTTCCAGATCACCAGGGACACACGCACCCGGGGACACAAATGGAAATTAGGCTTCAAGGCATTCAAAATGCAAAACAGGAGATACTTCTTCACACAGAGAGTTGTCACAATCTGGAACAAACTCCCACAAACTGTGGTAGAAGCTGAAAATTTGGGAACATTTAAAGTCAGACTGGATAGAATCCTTGGATCACTCAGTTATTAATGGACACCAAAGGAGCACGATGGGTCGAATGGCCTCCTCTCGTTTGTAAACTTTCTTATGTTCTTATGACTTTATATTGTATCAGTTGTATTTTGGTGTTACTAGTCATTGTGAATGTGTTCCTGCAGATTTGCGTCCAGAAGCTGGTATCAGTGTGGTTTGCCAGATCTTTATCCCATTCTCTGATTGAAAGGGATATTGCTGAATCATTTGTGGATAAGAGCTGATATCATTTTGATAAGGGTTTCTTGGAGAGGGATATTTTGTAGATTTTTCCCAGTAAAGGGGGTTGTTGTAAATTGTAATTGATTTAAATTAATTTTAGATTTTATAGCATTTTTCAGTTGGAGATATTGGAGAAATTGTTCTTTACCAATACCAAGCTTCTGTTTCAAATCAGTGAAGGTGAGGAGGTTGTTATTTTCAAATGTGTGATATAAATGTGTAATACCTTTAATTTTCAACATGCTAAAGACTTTTGGTGTTTTGTTAATAAGGAAGTCAGCATTAGACCATATTGGGGTGTACTTGCAAGGTAATTGTAAACTGAGTGATTTTGTTAGTTCTTCACCAAGATGTCAGAGTTGTGCAGATTACAGTGTTCTTAAAGCAGTTATGACGTTTTACAGTTGGGGTTATGAAGCGTAAGTCAATAATTGAAATGTATTTACATACAGTCTGTTCGATTTCTATCCATGGGTTGATGTGTTTTTGAGTATAGCTATTTTGGAATATATTGTAGTTGATTAGCCATGTAGTATTGAAAAACAATTGGTGTATCAAGGACTGCTTGTAGTTTACTTTTCTGTAATGTGGTTAACTTAATCTGATTTTGTTTTACATTTTTTAATGATTGAATCTAATGTTTGGAACCAAGTGGTTGTAGGTTGTACTGGAACCATGGTGAACATTTTGGGCAGAATGGACATTTTAATTGTTGCAATTCTGCCAATGATGGAGAGTTGGCTGAGTTCACGACACGCATACTTTAACGAGTCTGCACAGACTCTGCGACATACCTGTCCAAACGCATACATTTTAACCTACTTTTCACTTATTATGTGCATTTGTGAGTTGCACACCTGGCAAGGAAATCCATAATAATGTTTTACATGTGTATTTCTTTCAAATCACACATTTAATGTAGATTTGAAACTACGGAAGAGCATTAGGGCCACTTAAGAGAGAAAAAATATATATATTTTGAGAAAAAAAGTTTGAGATTTAAAGTCGAAATAAACTTTTGAGAAAAAAAGTTGAAAGTTCAGGTTCAAACACCAACATATGGTGTTATAAGAGCCGAGGAGGCAGAGGGCAGAATGGAGCTGCCGCCGGTAACCTTTCATTATTGATCTGCTTTATTCACACACAGAGGGGTGAAAAGTAGTCACAAGTCATACTTCAGTAAAAGTAAAAATATTCTATCAAAAACTTACTCCAGTCAAAGCAAAAAGTCTCCCTTTCAAACAGTACTTGAGTAACAGTAAAAAAGTAGCTGCTTTCAAGAGTACTCAATACCAAAAGTAAAAGTAAATTGTGCTTTTAGTAATAATGTGCATGTGTTAGTGTGTGGGCCTTATAAAGGGGGCACGCAATAGGTTCATTTGATGTTTTAATCGAACATTTTCTTTTCCAATAATTATCTAGGTAATTTTATTTTTATGGTTCCTTAATTTTGTCGTTTAGAAAACCACGTCCAACAAACAAATGTTATTTAGGTACATATCTGGAAATTACTTGAATTTGTATTCAATATTAACAAAGGATAACTTTGGGGGATTTATATAATATTCTATTTTGAGTTTTCTTGGCAAACTCACTGTTCACACACACACACATCCCAAAGAGTTGTATAAACACAAAACGCAAAACAAAATAAACAATATAAAATATGTACCCTTGTAGTGATCATATTTGTCATAATGTAATCTATTGCACTGTGGTGCAGGAGACTGGGTTTGAATCTCAAAACTCCCCAGGATGTTACTATACAGTGAGGGGAAAAAAGTATTTGATCCCCTGCTGATTTTGTACGTTTGGCCACTGACAAAGAAATGATCAGTCTATAATTTTAATGGTAGGTGTATTTTAACAGTGAGAGACAGAATAACAGCAAAAAAATCCAGAAAAACGCATTTCAAAAAAGCTATAAATTGATTTGCACTGTTAATGAGGGAAATAAGTATTTGATCCCCTATCAATCAGCAAGATTTCTGGCTCCCAGGTGTCTTTTATACAGTTTTTCTGCTAAGGGGACAGGACAACTGCACCGCATCAAAGGGACGATGGACGGGGCCATGTACTGTCAAATCTTGGGTGAGAACCTCCTTCCCTCAGCCAGGGCATTGAAAATGGGTCGTGGATGGGTATTCCAGCATGACAATGACCCAAAACACAAAGCCAAGGCAACAAAGGAGTGGCTCAAGAAGAAGCACATTAAGGTCATGGAGTGGCCTAGCCAGTCTCCAGACCTTAATCCCATAGAAAATCTGTGGAGGGAGCTGAAGGTTCAAGTTGCCAAACGTCAGCCTCGAGACCTTAATGACTTGGAGAGGATCTGCAAAGAGGAGTGGGACAAAATCCCTCCTGAAATGTGTGCAAACCTGGTGGCCAACTACAAGAAACGTCTGACCTCTGTGATTGCCAACAAGGGTTTTGCCACCAAGTACTAAATCGAAGGGGTCAAATACTTATTTCCCTCATTAACATGCAAATCAATTTATAACTTTTTTGAAATGCATTTTTCTGGATTTTTTTTTTTTTTTGTTATTCTGTCTCTCACTGTTAAAATACACCTACTATTAGGTTATTATCATTTCTTTGTCAGTGGGCAAACGTACAAAATCAGCAGGGGATCAAATACTTTTTTCCCTCACTGTATACATACACAAGAATAATAATAATAAAACACTTTACACAATAAATTGTGTAAACTGGTGTATACATCTGTATGCACATATCTTAGCAGTTTTACACAATTAAAAAAACAAAGAACCAGTTATGAAAATAGCATGCAACTGAAATATTAGCCTATATTATGCAATGTGAAAGCGCTTTGAAATGGCTCGGTGTTATAGCTGCGTACAACAATGCAGAAAATGCGCTTTCCAAAACTAGAGTGCCCTCTGACATGTAGAAAATCATGTGTTTCACCAATAAATGCCATTTATTGGTCTATTTGTCCGTCATTCACTTTTTATTTTTTTTGGTGACAGCCTACACATTTTTTACTCTGTAACGAATGCCTTTTTAAAAGTAGCGGTTTCCAAATTTGAAAAATACTAAAAATAAATTTAAAAAAAGTACACGAAAAAGCTACTCAATTACAGGAACGAAAGTAGTTGTAATTCGTTACTTTCCACCCCTGTTTATTGGTAGCAGGGGTGGTCGTTCTTTGGACTTGTATTTAAACTGGCATTATTTTATTTTTTGGCGGACATTCATACAACTTGCCTGGCTGTAGTGTGGACTATTTTTTCGACACGGCCGACATTTTTTTTGCTTATTTGTTTTGTCTGCTGCCAGCACCAAGAACAAACGGCAAACGTACATGAGGACTTTGTTTTGCAATCTATTAAATGGAATACGCGTTACTCAGCATTGATCATAGTGTGCTATATGGGAGCGAATGCTATGTGCTTTTATTGTTTACAATCTCAGCACTTTGTGAATTGCATCAATACGCATTACAGCGCAAGCATTAAACACATTGAAGCTCGTCTGTCTCACTTGTCTTGTCTTTTTCCTGCTGTACTGTTCGATTTG
Organism: Amia ocellicauda; assembly: GCF_036373705.1. Taxonomy (NCBI): domain Eukaryota; kingdom Metazoa; phylum Chordata; class Actinopteri; order Amiiformes; family Amiidae; genus Amia; species Amia ocellicauda. The sequence goes on from NC_089854.1 coordinate 52,321,647, forward strand.
CAAGCAAGTGCTGAATTTCAGTTTATTTTTTATTCAAACACTTTTTTTCTCTCTCTGCTGCTACGGATAACTGCGAAGTTCAATTGCAATTGTTCAACTCAACTACTAACAACTAAACTACTAAAAAAAAAAAGTACATAAAGAGACCAATACACACGCAGAAATAAAATAAAAGTAAATAAAATGAAAACGGCAACAAGTAAAAACGAAAATAAATAAATAAATAAATAAAAATAACACCATGGCAGAGGCAGATGCAAATACAAAAGCAGTGCAGTTTAAGGCTGTCTTACCCCCACCTTTTACTGGTGATGGCAGTGAAAGTTTTTCTCAGTTTGCCCGCCGTCATAAGAAACAATGACTGGCATGGGGAACGACCAACTTGCTAAACTTTTACCATCAAGATTAGCAGGTGCTGCATTCAGTTACTGGGGCAGTCTTACTGATGCTGTGAAAAGGGATATGATGAAGTGTGTAAAAGTATGCAGTCTGTTTTTGGACAAAAGCAGATCCTTAACATATTTCAGACATACTTAAATGCTAGACCTCACCGAACCAATGAGCCACTGGAAGTGTATGCTGAATTAAGACATCTAGTGCAACAGGCTTTCCCTGATTATGGAGAAGGAACTATAGCAAGAGAAACCTTTCGACACTTAATTGCTGGACTTGACCCTGTATTGCAAGCTAAAATCTACAAGTTTGGAGCTACCACGCTGGATGATGCACTGAAAATTGCATGTCAATGTGAGAGAGCCCGCACAACATTACATGTTGCTCCTCTGCCAGCCTGCAGCTGAACTAACACACTGGCATACCAAGGCCCTGCATTGAATGTACCAATAATGACTGCTCCTACCACTGTTCATGGCCTCCCAGAATATAAAGCAGACAGGCTGGCTGAACAACTTCATAAACTCATATTTAAAGTGGAGCAACTGCAGTCTGATGTAAATTCCTGCTCAGACACAACCAAGAAGTATTGGCAACACACTAACAACAGAGCAAGCTTTGCATACTCACCTGAGCGTAGACCTACCGCACACAGGAGAACACCATCTACTGAGAGGGACTGAGATGACACCTCCAGCTGGTTCCACAGTGATTATCAACGGCAAACTTCATGTGGCAGAACCCATGAGGCACAAGCAGAGCAGAACACCAGGGGCCGAATTCCCTCGCGCAGTGAACATGACCACCATGAGACGTTCGGTCCCAGCCGACGTGAACGACTGGATTGCCATGACCACCCACCATTACAGATCCAACCAGAGTCCCAGTCCACATGACAGGAATGAGCGTTTTGTTTGTAGACATGAGGAGAGACCTCCACAGTATCGCCACAACTAACATGACCGGTCCAGCCAGAGTCCCAGTCCACGAGCCAAGTTTGAGTGTCCAGATCATAGAGACGAAGAGAGATCCCCCCAGTTTCATCGTCACTCACGCAGCCCAGGACCTCATCACAGACGTGTGCATTTCTCAGAGTCACAGAAGTCGGGAAACTGCCATTAGCTGGAGATGAGGGCCAGTCTCCAGCTACCTTGTTTGAGGCCCAACCTCAACCACCCGACCACCCCCAGCCATCACTTACAAGCAGACGTGAGTAAATCTTGCACTCCATATGTAAATGGCATTATTGAAGATCAGGAAGTAAGTATTTTTCTCAACACAGGAGCTGGTTTATCACTTATCAGTGACCATTAAGGCAGTGCATACCAGCCCTGAAATAATGCCCATTACAGAAAAATTTCCAGATTGCTCACACCCTTACAGGGGAATCCCTAGATATTCTTGGAATGCTGACAGTAACCTTAAGACTTGGTACAGAAGTCCTTAATACTAATGTTTATGTAGTACGGAACTCCAAGCAAGATGCATTGCTTGGGTGTGACTTTCTTCACAGACAAGGCGCCACAATTGACACTGAAAGAGGGGTCTGCACAATTCGGAATGAAATTCTTCCACTTTTAAATTTTTCAGTCACCACCTTCCTGCTGCAATGTGACAGCTGTCTCCTATGACAATACCCCTACAAACTGAGGTTGTTGTTGAGTTAACTGAAGCTGCATCTATTAAAGGTGGAACGTCATTGTATGGATTTCCTGGTGTGCTGGAACCTTACCTGCAACTGGAGGGTGACCTTGCAGTTGCCCGCAGCCTCTCATTGGTCAAGAATGGCCTCACAGTCATCCACCTGCTCAACCCTACCCCACCAGGATGTATAGCTACCACGAGAACTTGCCTTCTGACCTCTACCAACAAATGGACTGTACATTAGCAAATGTAACTACACGCACCACAGTATCTAATATCAGCTTACCCAATGTACACATCGACAAAGACCATCTCACTTCGTCACGGCCTCAGCGGGTGGATAAGCTTCTAGCCGACAACCATGAAGTTTTAACAGTTGTAATCGGTTGGGCACCAGGTGTGGAAAGAGTACACCAGAAAAAAAACAATAAAAGATTGACCAAGATCTAAGTAAAGAGGACAGCTAACTTGTGGAACATCACCAGGGCACAGGTAGTAAGAGCACTGACATAGAAAGTAAAGACAGAGAATAAAGATCACATAACCTGGACCCTGTGCCAGCTAGCCCGAGCATAAGATCCACAGGGTCAATAATTGCAGACAGATGTGAAGTCCACAATGATCCACACCATGCACTGTATAACGTAAACAATTAATTTAATGAAACAAAAAGCACAAATGCAATAAATACAATATCCAAAAATCCAAATCCTATCAAAAAATGTCTTGGCCAAAACAAACAAAAATGTTCAATGATAAATAGTTGGATTAACAAAAAGTGATCACAACAACCAAATACCTTACATTTCAATTTAGGTATACATTTGCATATTATTCTCCCCTTAGTTGAGCTCAACATAACCCGAAATACCCATACAAAAGATTAACAAACTAAAAAAGGCAGCAACAAAAAACAAAAGGACAGTTGTCAGACAAGACATACAAAGTTGGAAAATATGAAGAAAATTAAACAAGATTACACAGAAGAAAGTACTAATAATGATGGGGAAAAAAGAAGGGAAAAAAAACTAGTTAAGCTTCTGGGGTATAGTAATAAGGAAAGAAGCTAGACTGCAAAAAATACAAACGAAATGATAAAGGAAAACCCGTTGCAAACAAGTTAGAAAGTAGAATATGCACTATAAAAAGAAACAAGGAAGACGAAAAGAAATAGAAAACAGCAAAAGAGCCAATCTTCCCAAAAACTAAACGATAGATATAATAACTAGACAATAAACCAAGCAAGAATAGAAACGAAGGTATAGAATAATACCAATAACAATAATAACCGCCAATGATAAACGCTAATGACAACGGCGTGACAGGACTGGTAGAGGCAGTCAGGGAAACAATACAAAAAGAACAAAATCAAACCAGTCCAGAAATCCGGTCCACATCCAGACGTAGACAGCACAGCGCAATCCTCTCCCAAAGACTAGCAGCAATGTCCACCGCAAGCAACATACTCAATAGCACATCTCCAAGAAAATAATGGAAAAAACACTCCCGACAAACACTGCAGCCTCGCCACCTCACCTTCTTGCCTGCATGTGCATGAACTAATGCCCCGTTTCCACTGGCGGGGCGTCCGGACGCGCCGTGTTTTGCGGAGTTAAATCTCTGCTGCTGTTCGCGTCCGTAACGTCCTGAGGACACGATTCACTGTCAGAAGAGAGGAGTGCGCTGGACTGAGACACAGGAGGACACCAGACACATTGTGTCGGAAGATATAATCTCAAGAAATGACAGTTTTATTAGCAGCGTGGAGTGAAATCCACGTACAGAGACAATGACTGATACAGTTAATATCCGAGTGCATTAAAGACTGATTTCACAGGACCGGTGCAGTGACTGACTAGTTAAAATAAACTGAAGGATAATAATCGGATTGTATTAATATTGTATGAACAGCTGGGCGTGTTTCAGGCTGTGTTGTGTGAATGGTGTGCAGTCTGTTGTATATCAGCCCAGCAGAGACAGTCAGTATGAAGGCGAACACGATTCATTAAAGTGCCCATTTACAAGTGACATGAATGAATAAATAAATACAGCAGATCTGGGTTTCCTCTAAAACATAAGGACTGGTTTAATAAATGCGTCCATAAACGCCATGACTGAGACGCGCACACTTTAGTTCAATTATAACTGCTATATTGTATCTGGATGATTAATCGTGAAACGTGTGTATTTTGTTTCAACTGTATTACCCGGGTTAAGGACGTCTGATAAGTACATTATAAATAATACGGCAAAAAGTGTTGTTTGCAGTTACAAATCTGTAGAAAGAGTAATAAATGAAGGGGGTCACGCTGTGCGTTTAAAACACATATATACTAGCACAAATGATGACGATAATAATAACAATACATATTTGCTATTTAGTATTATTGTTGCACATGGAAACGTATTCTTATGGTAACATGCTTGTCTGAATATAATGTTGCCTCTACACGTTTATCTCTTCCTAATATCTCTAACAGAAACGTGTATTTATTACGCTGTTTCCAATCCTGTAAAGAAAGAATAAAACAGACACAAAGTCCTGTCCACTCAGGCTGTGTCGCTCTAGTGTCTCCTGTCTCTGTTTTGAACACAAACCAAGCACAGTCGCTGCTCCTGCATCAGAGGACGGATCACAGCGGCCTGGTTTACAGACACGACACGGCGCTTAAACCAGTGGAACCGAGGCATAAACAGTCCGTCTGGGAAAATAGTTCCCCAGCTCCCATCTCCACTTACTTCTTAGTTCCCCCCTATTCCTTTACCCCCCGCCCGCCACCTTTTTATAGGGAAACCCTAGAGGACAATAGCAGCATAGCAGGTACAGTTGTTTGTTAAAGGAAAAGGGATTCTCTCTCTACTCCAGACTGTTACAACGTATTCAACTCCAATTCTACTAATTATGGCAGGACTGATTTAATCAAACATCACATCCATACTGCAACAGCATCCCCAGTCAGGCAGCGAGCATACCGCACCTCACCACCAGTGCGTGAAGAAATCAACCGCCAGGTTCAGAAGTTATCGGATGCTGATTTGACTGAGCCTAGCCACAGTCCCTGGGCATCTCCAGTGTTGTTAGTCAGGAAAAAGGATGGTTCATTCAGATTTTGTATTGACTACAGAAAGCTGAACTCGGTTACCATCAGGGATGCCCATCCTTTACCACGCGTTGACGATAGCCTGGATGCTTTGTCTGGAGCCACACTGTTTAGCACGCTTGATATGTCTAGTGGCTACTGGCAAATACGAATGGAAGAAAAGGACAGAGACAAGACTGCTTTCACTACTGGAGATGGATTATATGATTTCAAGGTCATGCCCATGGGGTTAAGTAATGCACCACCCACATTTCATCGCTTAATGGAGTTAGTGTTACGTGGCCTCCACTGGTCTAAGACATTAGTTTATCTCGATGACATTATTGTCTTCAGTAAGACATTTGAAGACCACCTCACTAGCCTGCAAGAAGTGTTCCACAGACTCCGTCAAGCTGGTTTGAAACTTCATCCTAAGAAATGTCAGCTGTTCTGTGCTTTTTCTGGGACATGTTGTTTCACAGTAGGGCATTCATCCAGACCATGCAATTACAGAAAAAGTCCTAAAATGGCCTCAGCCTACTACTGCTACCGAGGTAAGAGCCTTTCTTCTTCTCTGTTCATACTACAGACGCTTCATTAAGGGGTTTGCAAAAATTGACACAAAAGCACGTCGTGTTTCAGTGGAATGCTGAATATGAAGAAGCATTCAATTTCTTTTGACTGACTTTATCAGAACCACCAATACTGACCTATCCGGACTTCACCAACAGTTCATCCTACACACAGATGCATCACATGACGTCATTGGTGCTGTACTGGCTCAAGAACAGCAAGGTGTGGAGAAAGTGGTTGCCTACGCGAGCCATGTGTTAACATCTGCAAAGCGCAAGTGGTCTACATTTGACCGAGAATGGTGGGCTATAGTGTGGTTACTGAGGCGTTTCTGTCATTATCTGTCAGGTCGCCCCTTCACCATTGTTACTGACCACCATCCATTAGTTGGTCTACAGAAGCTACCAATTGATGGGCTCTGGAGTTGGATGTATATAACTGGGTCACGCTGAGTCATGCCAATGCTGATTCTCTCTCCTGTCACCTGCGAGATGTCAGCGATACTCAGACCAGAATGGACAGGAACTGTAAGAATGTGAATTCCATCGCAACGCAGACGACTCCTGAAGCACCTTCAACTTGTGCTTGTTCAGTCCTTAGTAGACCTGTCCCAGGCATTGCCTGTTGACCTCTTTCAACATCAAAAGGAGGATGCCATACTATCCTAAATTCGAGAATGGCTAATTCAAGGGAAAAGACCACCTCTCTGGACATTGAGAAGTTCTCCAACACTTAGAGTGCTGTGGTTTCCTAAGCTGTGCCTGCAGAATGAGTTTTTGTGCCGACGTTATTACAAGAATTCACCTACCAGATCCTCATTCCAGGACTTTTAATACCACATGTCCTGCAATATTTGCATGGCCACCAGTCAGTCGCCCATTTAGGTTATAAAAAGACTTTAGCTCGTGCACAGGACCATTTTTATTGGTAATTTATGGCAAGAGACATTGAAAGCTACTGTCAACAATGCCTGGCATGTCAATCAAGAGCAATGCCAGTACCAGTTAATCAAGTTCCGCTTCAAACTGTCCAGGCCTGCCAACCTTTTCAAAAAGTCGCTGCTGACATCACTGAACTTCCAATAACTCAGACAGGAAATAGGTACATCTTGGTAATTCAAGACTACTTTACCAAGTACGTTAACCTGTACCCAATGAAGGATCAACATGCAGTCATTGTTGCTAAGTATATTGTCGAGGAATATGTACGAGATCATAGTGTTCCTGAATACCTTCATACTGACCATGGAAGACAGTTTGAGGCCGACTTAAAGAGTTGTGTTCCCTTCTGGGCATTAATACAATGAGGACTTCACAAGGTGATGGATTAATAGAACGTTTTAATTGCACTCTGAAAGATCAACTTGCTAAGTGCTTGTATGAACAGCAGGATTCATGGGACAGCCTCCTAAGCCAAATACAATTAGCCTATAACACCAGTGTGCATACCAGCACCGGCTACACTCCTTTCTTTTTAGTGCATGGTCGAGAAGCTCGTTTACCTGTGCATTTGATATTTTCCTGCCCTGAAGCCCCATCTACAGCTTCACCTGGAACACCTGCAGAGTATGTGACATCTGTTTGAAATAAGTTAGATAATTAAAAAATGAATATCTAAAAAACTATAACTGCACTGATGAAACAAAACATGGCACAAACCGGTACAGATGTAGTACAAACGAAAGAGACTATATTGGTGTGATTTGGATGTTGATGGGGTGCTGAGTGACGTCACAGCTCATAAAATATAATCTTTAGTATCTCGGGAATCATACCGGCACAAACAATTATTTTTGCGGCACAAACCAGCACAAATGCAGCACAAACAGATACATATATTTTTATTAATATTCTGAACACATGGGGTGCCAACTTCATGGAGGTAAATTGTTTGTATGACTTCTTGTTTGGATCTAGGAGTAATCTGCAAACTACATAGTGAAACACATATAGCAGACAGAAATAAGCACAGTGTTGTATTTATATGACGGACTGCATTTTACTAAACCCTGAAACCCAGACAATTCACTACAAACTCTACGTCTTGTAAAATGGTTTATTTTACATACACAGAAACAGATAGGCTCACCCTCAACATATTCCACACATATTCCAATATGTTGTAAATTTACAGGTTTACCAGTAGCACAGGTGTATTATTAATCTATTCATGCACTTTTAGACACTTGTCTAATACAGAGCCAACAACTGCATTGACAGCTGGTAGCAGGGCTTAGACAATGCTGTGAGCTGGGATTTAAAATGATTCTGTAGGCCAGGGCTTAAAAACTTTACCCCATTTAAACATTGTCAAATTTGCCTCCAACCCCTAAAATGCTATGGCATGTTTTTTGTATCCTAAACATTGTATGTTAATGTGGTTTATACTTTTGATTTAAGGTGATAAACATAATTTTATCATATTTTGAATAACAAAATAATAATAATAATAATAATAATAATAATAATAATAATAATAATAATAATAATAATAATAATAATAATAATTCAAAAACATTAAACAAAACTCACCCTGACTATGTCACAACCCCAGGGTGGGGAACCTCTGCTATAGACCCTCATCCACTCTTTCAACAGTTTGTAGGTGACTTGTAACACAAGAGCAGAAACATGAAATCTCAGTCTTGGTGGGTGTTTCTGTCCAGTGGTCTGATCTGACACAACTGTCTATTATATTTTGTATTCTATTAAAATAGAAAAAAATTGTAGTTCATAAAAAAAGTGTTAAATCTGCTACTCTTATGAGTATCTCTGCAGCCCCTCATTGATCCCTTGCAGTGCGTGTTCATGTTGATATAGAAGTCGTCAACACAAAATTGTAAAAAAATATGTGAAATAAGTAAACAAGACATTGAGAATAATAGGTCCCTAAGAGAGGACACTGTCAAATTTAACATTCAATAAAAAGCCACTGTTTTGACCATTTTCAGTTGAATTAATCCTCAGCATTAAGTGCACTGAGACTGTACACAGCTGTCAGATGCCTTGTACTTTAAGATATGTTGTATATTTAGGCTACCCTGTTATTGCATGAAAAAAATGTTATTTTATGAACGCAGTAAACAAAAGGGGAAACAAATAAATAATTGAATTAATCATTTTAAGCACTCTTGCTATTACAAATAACTATGATGAAGGCCTTAACTGACTATCTAGTAACTGTTTAGAAAGAAATGGTTTTCTTTGAGTGTGCTAAAGAAATAAACTTCTAATTTCTGTCATTACAGTGAACTAACTTGAATACGTAAAGTATACACCTAAAAATTGCTTAGAATTAAATGATTTTCTTTATGAAATGTACAATTAGTGCTCAAAATAATTACACATCTATATTTCTGTGCTTTGCCATTAATACAGATTTCACTTTATTCTCTATGGGTTGGTTTCACAGAGCATGATTAGCACTAGTTTAAGCACATTACTCAGAATATGGCACTCACCACTGTTTGGTATACAACATTATTTAGCCTGAAGGACAATAAAGCATATGCATGGTATATAGTAGTGTACTAGGCTAGCATACGTAATTTACCCATGTATGTAAACAACTTAGAGTCTGAATTAAACCTAGTCACAATGACATGTAGCTGAATTCAAGAGCCAGTGGCATGCTATTTTAGTTGACAAGGGCAAGAGTTTTAAAAAGTTTTCTAGTCTTTCGTGTAGTTTTTTTCTTGTCTGTATGTACGTGTGCGTGTGCGTGTGCGTGTGTGTGTGTGTGTCTGTGTGTTCAGCTCTTATGTTTTATATCATACACAGAGTATGGAACAAACTCCCCAGCCATGTTGTTGAAAGTGACTGTTTAACTTATTGGCTGTGTCTCAGCTTTTAAATCTCAATTTGACTGCCTAGTAAAAGTTACAAAGTGAGGGTAATTTAACCAAAGATAAAGAACTGTCTATTGTTTTAAATAAACCTTAATCATTGTTGCCATTATAAATAAGTTGAATACCTAAACTGAGCACATAGCCACAGCTTAGTCAGAAATGTTTTTATTTAAAGTGACTTTAGTCTTTACAAAAAACTAAGTTGAATACATATAAATTGGGAATATTCCCTGAAAGGGAACTGTATAGAAACAACTAAGACCCCGTTCACACTTGAGATTATGAACGGGGTCATAGATTTAGGCCGGCCCTGGGTCGGGTCAAAACTAGTCCCGCTTTTCAACCCAGCCTAAATCTTTCGACCCGGCCTAATGCTGGCCTAAATGTAAATGTGACGTGCAGGTGTTGTGACAAACTGAGCTTCCCTATCAGGATGGGCTGCCTGGTATCTGAAAACAATGGGCTACTGGCTGGAATGAGCTGCCCCGACTGAAAATATTAAGCAGCTCATCCCGTCAGACATAAAGGACCTGTCTGAATGCGCTACCAGCTGTTTTTCAACACTATTACTGTATTAGAAGCTTTCAAACGCTATGTAGCTCATCCTGTCATCTATGCATAAATAGCAAATTGGTCACTATGAAATAACACGGCCAAAATCATTTTAAATGTTCATAATTATTACCAACAGATTTTTGGGCGTGTTCACTGCGCACGCGTACTTTCGCTAGGCAGCTCATTCTGACAAAGTAGCTCAGTTTGTCACAACATCTGTGCTGGGCCGGTGAACAGCGTCAGCGTGTGACGCAACTCAAGCCCCGCCCCCAGAGACTGCGTGTCTGAGAGACGGGGAATAAACACAGAGTAAACACAGAGTAAACACAGAATAAACACACAGTAAACACAGAATAAACACACAATGAACACAGAGTAAACACAGAGTAAACACACAATAAACACAGAGTAAACACACAATAAACACACAATAAACACACAATAAACACACAATAAACACAGAGTAAACACACAATAAACACACAGTAAACACACAATAAACACAGAGTAAACACAGAATAAACACACAAGTGTCAGGGTGTCGAACTGGTAAAAATTTGAGGCGCCTAATAAGTGTGAACGGGGTCTAATTTGGGCTATTAACTGCGCTGTAGTAAAAAGTCATGAAACCCTGTCTGATTACGTATTCCTTCTTTTATTGTTCTTCTTAGTTTTCTCTCTGGTTTAGTGTCCTGGAAAAGGACAGCACATACTTATCAGATTGGGTGTGAAACGGCAGAGCCCTGAACGCGGCTATCAGTAGCACGCGATGGTGCCATTCTAGATAAGGCCCTACAAACAGGCCATAAGGCCATATCAACCCCACAACAGAGCCAGAGAGATCTAGTTTATGTAGCAGTCCTATGAACCCAGTACTCAGAGTGTTTGTTTTTTACTAAAAATGTTTTTATTTAAAACAGCCCTATACATTCTCACTCTATATTGATACATGTACATCAAGTGAAAACATATTGTTGTGGTTATTGCATGAGCATTTCTCTTCTTTCCTATGTATTATATCTGCTTAGAAATGTTCAGTCCTGATCATTTATACAATTTCATTCTTAAACATGACCTATTTATCTAAATTGTGTATATATGAATTACCTTTAAATATATGTATCTTAAGAACATAAGAACATAAGAAAGTTTACAAACGAGAGGGGGCCATTCGACCCATCGTGCTCGTTTGGTGTTCATTAATATCTAAGTGATCCAAGGTTCCTTTCCAGACTATTGTTAAATGTTCCCAAACTTTCAGCTTCAACCACATCGCTGGGTAGTTTAATCCAGATTGTGACTACTCTCTGTGTAAAGAAGTGTCTCCTGTTTTCCGTTTTGAATGCCTTGAAGACCAATTTCCATTTGTGTCCCTGCTGATCTGGAAAAGCTCCTCTGGTTTGATGTGGTCGATGCCTTTCATGATTTTGAAGACTTGGATCAAGTCCCCACGTTGTCTCCTCTGTTCCAGGGTGAAAAGGTTCAGTTCCTCAGTCTCTCAGTAGGACATTCCCTTCAGACCTGGAATAAGTCTGGTTGCTCTCCTCTGAACTGCCTCTAAAGTAGCGATATCCTTCTTGAAGTGTGGAGCCCAGAACTGTACACAGTATCCAGATGAGGTCTTACTGTCTGTCTGTCTAATTGGAATTCATATTTTGTTTTTACCATTTTACCAGTATTTTACCATGCTACACTTACTATGCTCTCTTGTAATCTTAGTCTGTATTGCAGTTTGGGGTGTACAGTATTTCACCCTATTCAAACAAAACATGTATTCAGTCATGACCATTTTTTGTTGTAAAACAATGTAAACAAGTTGAAATCTTTTTAAAGAACGGCTGGGATTAAATCAAAACAAAACTTTCACACACCTGTTAATAGAAAACTACACAACTGTACTCAGTTGTGGCTCCATTTTTAGTAAGATGCTGCTTTCTCCTAATCAGAAATGTAACCGCTATGATGTACAGGTTTTTAGTTTGCTATTAGCGGGTGGATCAAAATTTTGATTTAATCTGGCCCCATGTCAAGGTAAACATGTTTATATTGGTTTATCCACAGAGAGATATATGTTTGGCACATGTATTCTTCTAGCTCATGTAAACCTAACAAAGAAACATAAAATACCATGATATTAAAACATGATGTACATAGAATGTTAAAACAATGAATGGTCATGTCAGCACCGAAGGCATTTGAAGTAGGAAGGGAGGCCTTTGTGTGATAGTTGAAGTAAAGAAACTGAAACTTTGAAGGCAATTATTTCTTTCTCTGTGAAGAGTAACATTTCAGGGCTAGCCTTGTCCCTCTGTATGTATGGCTTCCTGTAGGAGATTTCAGACCAAAGCTGTTACACTGTCCTCTTACTCTGAGCTGCAAACTGCTGCTCTGGCTGCTTCTCAAAGCATTTCCAAATGCAGTAAATCAATGTTGGTCTAAACTTCATTGGGTGTCTCCAGGTTAGAGATGTACTCGATTTCCTCATGTGAATGAAACATATTCACTTTATTATAGAGCAAATAAGATATCAAAGGTAATATTTGGTCATAAAATCATGGCCTTACAAGGTAAACCATTGACATTAGTACTGTCTGTAGTTTGCCTAAATTGAAGTCAATTCAGCTGCGCTGTTTCTTGGTCACAAACGTTAAGTTGACTAGGGATCTGAAAAGAAAAACTAATGTTTAGAAGCATGTGGCCACTACAGTGTCAAGTTTGCAGAATTATTGCCCTCCTGGATGAACTCATCCAAGAAGCTTTCATTTGTGAATGTTGTTGGCATGTTGAAATCCTAGAGATCAAGGTTCGTGATCTTGAGGCTCAGCTTGTCAATCTGCGCTGTATTAGGGATATAGAAGAATTAGTCAATCAGCCCATGAGAGAGATGGTGTGCACACCAAAACCTAGGAGAGTTGAGACCTTAGAGCAGGGCCGCGTAGAGAACTACTGGGTTACAGTAGGTCGTAACCACAGAAAAGGGTGCGCACAACATCTAGTTATCTTTCAAGTTGGAAGCACTGCCCAAGGGGGAGGGGTTTCTGCGCACTGCCGTAGGAACCTGATCGAAACGTCACTCAGAACAGGTCCCTCCCCACATCCCGTTTACGTCCATGTCTATTTGTATTGTTTAGTTACGGCCTATTGCGTCTCTTCCTGCTTCTGCTGCTGCGCCGGCTGCTGCTACTGCACCTGCCACAGCAGCTGCACCCCCCGTGCCCCCCCTGCCTGCTGTGCCTGTGGTGCACGCCACCCTCCTGCATGTGTACGTGACCAACAAGGAAGAGCGGCGGAACAACGCCCACGGGCTCACATTCTATTATCCATACTTCCTTGTGCCCAAGAAAGATGGCGGTTTCCACCCCATCTTGGATCTTAGGCGCCTGAACTGCCACCTCAAGGTGTTGCACAGGTGTCGCTAGCCCCACCTACTTTTTCCAAGTGCATGGACGTTGTGTTATCCCCCTTGTGTTGTCAGGAGGTCCGCGTCCTCAACTATCTAGATGACTGGCTAGTTTGTTCTCACTTGAGGGAGCAGGTTCAGAAACACACAAACCTGGGTCAATCAAGAGAAGAGCCGCCTGACGCCAACTCAGCAGGCACAGTTCCTCGGACTGCCCCTCGATTCCATTGCCATGCTCGCCACGCTGGTGCCAGAGAGTGTTGCCTCCATACACAAGTGTCTCTCCCTCTTCTGACTGAGAGCTCGTGTCAGGGTGTCCCTTTGCCAGGGGCTGCTGGGCCTCCCCCTTGGCCAAGGCCACTGCAGTGGTGGTTCAGGTCTCTCAGGATGCATCCTTTCCGCAATCAAGCACGCCGAGTCATAGTTACTCCGGCGTGCTGGAAGGCACTCCATTTGTGGCAGAGCCCTCACAATTTGACCCACGGTGTGCCCCTGGGGCCAGTCTACCACCGAGCAGTTATGACGACAGACACCTCCAAGCAGGGTTTGGGAGCCGTCTGTGATGGACGTGGAGTCTGAGGCAGGTGGACGGAGCCCGCATGGGCCCTCCATATCAACGTCCTGGAGTTACAAGCAATACTCCTTGGACTGTCTAATTTCCTGCCAGTCCTGTGGGACATACATGTGCTGGTTCGGATGAACAACACAGCGGTCGTCGCCTATATTAACAGGCAAGGAGGTCTCCGGTCGCGCAGACTGTACTGTCTAGCACGTCGTCTGCTTCTGTGGGCCCAGCCACGGTTCCGCTCCATCAGAGCAGTTCACCTCCCAGGCCTAGCCAACACGGTAACGGACTTCCTCTCTTGGGGAGGCCCCCCGGTCTCGGAATGGCACCTCCACCCATCTGTGGTACAGCAACTGTGGAGCCGGTTCGGCAGGGCGGACGTGAATCTCTTTATCTCGGCAGAGTCCACACACTACCCACTATGAGTCTCCTTTATGTGTTCCCACCGTGCAACGAGCAACAGTTTTGCTGATAGCCCCTTGGTGGCCTCGCAGACTCTGGTTCACAGACCTGATCACCCTCCTCCATGGATAGCCTTGGCAGCTCCCAGTGAGAGTGGACTTGTTGTCCAAGGTGCGGGGCATGCTTTGGCACCCCAATCCGGGCCTCCTCCAGCTCTGGGCCTGGCCCCTGAGTGGGAGCAGCTGATTGCCTGGGGTCTGTCAGACACGGTAGTAGCCACTATTCAGTCAGCGAGAGCTGCCCCTACGAGGTCGCAGTATTCCTACCGCTGGCAGACGTTTAGCACCTGGTGCCAAGACGGCGGTCAAGACCCAAGTCATTGCCCCATCGGGGTCATATTGCAATTTCTACAGGAGCTGTTGGACCAGGGCAAGTCCCCATCCACGCTCAAAGTGTATTTGGGGCGGCCATCTCCGCATGTCATGTCCAGATTGATGGTGAGCCCCCTTGGTCTCATTTCCTGGCTGTGCAGTTTTTAAAGGGAGCTCTATGGCTGCGGCCTCCTCGCACCCCTTCACTGCCTGCATAGCGTCTTGATGTAGTGCTGGATGCACTTTCCCAGACCCCATTTGAGCCACTGAACTCAGCTGAGCTGGAACGCACTAAGGACTTTCGGCGCTCAGACCAACTGTTTGTGTCTTATGGAGTGTGGACACAGGGCCGGGCGCTTTCAAAGCAGCGCCTCTCGCATTGGATTGTGGACACCATTACCATGGCCTACAAGTCCACCGGGACCCCGGTGCCTGAACAGGTGGTGGCCCACTCGACTCAATGTTGCCACACAGTGGGCCCTTTTTCAAGGTGCCCTCTTGCCAGACATTTGTGCTGCTGCAGCTTGGTCCTTTCTGCTTACATTTGCCCGGTTGGATGTGATGGGACCAGTCCCTTCCATTGGGAACCCGGTGTTGGCTGCAGTCAAGCTCCAGTAGCCTACGGGCTCTGGCTCCTTCCTTTTCCTCTCCCAGTCTGCAAGTGCATCCTGAGGGAGCTAGTGAACCGTGTTTTCCCTTCCACCGGACTATGCCTTCCAGTCTAGCACCTGTGCGAGCTGCTCCTAGATTTACTGACAGCCCTGTCGATGTGTTCCCAGGGTCTGTCATGCGGCCTGCAGGCACGTTGCCTTACGAGGCCACCCTGTATATAGTTTGTTCATTATGCATTGTGTCGTGGTGGTCCATGTGTCTGGCCTGTACCCCGCTCTGTATATATGAAATGTGTTAAACAGCAGGACTGTGGCTCTGTCTGACCTGTGCAGCATGGAGCTCACTGCCGCTGTTCCCAGCTGATGGTGCTTGAGTTTCGCTGCCTTGCTGTGTATATAGTTCCTTGGTCAGCAGGTCTGTGACCCGCTCTGGCTGTGTATGCCATGGAGTAAGGGGACCGCTGCTGTTGTCCTCCAGCGGAGGGCGCTTGAGTTTCTCTAAGCAGGCACCTGCACCCCATGGTGTATATAGTTTGTTTGTACGAAATCTAGTTGTCAGCACAGTGGAACTCTTCCACTCTTCAGATGAGTTGGATGCTCCTGTGCTGTGCGCAGGCGGCATGAATGTTCCTGCTGCCATGTGATATATGGGTCTGTGGCCCTGCTCCTGCAGGATCAGGGGTTCACTGCCACGTTAACGCATAGAAGGCGCACAAGTTGCTTGATAGCCCGCACCATATTTTGTGCAGGTAGGTATACAGCCTTGCTCCTAGATGCACTAGTAGAGCAGCCAGCCTTGCTATTGTGAGCGGAGGGTGTAAGAGTTGACCTCTGGCAAAAGAGGATGAACCTGCGCTGACGTCACATTATGGAACAGGATGTGGTAAGGGACCTGTTCTGAGTGATGAGCGCAGGGGCCAATGGAAGCTTTGATACAGTGACGTTTCGATCAGGTTTCTACGGCAGTGTGCAGAAACCCCTCCCCCTTGGGCAGTGCTTCCTTTTTCAGATAACCGGGGTAGCATATGCAACCTATCGATACAACCCAAGAGCTAGAATTGCCCAACAGTTTCCAACTGCTGGACACCGAGTTGGACAGTGACAGCTCAGAGGGTGATGGGAGGGCAGTTGAGCACCAGATCACCACTCCCCCAAGAACAGTGAGGTAGTTATAGTAGGAGATTCAACCTTAGAGGTGTAGGGCACACAATGTGTTATAGTGATAAGGAGACCTGCATGGTATCTTGCCTGCCTGGTGCTCAGGTTGCAGATCTCCCTAAACTAGTAGACGGGCTACTGGCGAAAGCCAGGGGGAATCCACTGGTCATGGTCCACATTGGAACCAATGACATAGGAGAAGGTAGGACAGAGGTTCTGCAAGACAAATTTAAAGAGTTAGGAACAAAACTAAAGAGCAGAACCTCCACAGTAGTTTTCTCTGAAATACTTCTGGTACCATGTGCCAGGCCAGTGAGACAGGCTGAGATTAGAAAGTTTAACACGTGGTTGAAATCTTGGTGTAGGGAAGAGGGTTTTAGGTTTATGGAGCATTTGTCTTTCTTCTGGGATAGATGGGACCTGTACAAACCGGACGGTCTACATCTAAACAGAAGGGGGCTAATGCATTGGGAGAGCATATGTGCAGAGTAATTCTGAATCTTTTAAACTAGGGACCAGGGGGGCAGGGAGCTCTGACAATGGGAGATGTTCCACTAAGGAAAGAAAACAAAGGGAAACTGCTAGTAGGAAAGTCCTGTTTCTAAATGTTCTAAATGAGTATTTCACAGAGGTTTTTACAAAAGAAAAAACAGATAACATGCCACAGGTTAACTATCAGTCCAGTCAAACCCTAAGAGAGATCAGGATAAATGAGGAGGAGGTACTAAAGAGACTAGCAGAATTAAAAACAAACAAATCACCTGGGCCAGATGGGATATTTCCAACAGTACTTAAAGAAATGAGGGATATTATTTACAGGCCGCTAACTCAAATATTCCAAATGACACTTAGAACAGGGGATGTGCCAACTGACTGGAAGACAGCAAATGTCATACCATCCACAAGAAAGGGGACAAAACTGAGCCAAGAAATTACAGACCAATCAGTCTCACCGGCATTACTTGTAAAATGTTGGAAAAAATGATTAGACAGAAAATAGAGGAGCATCTTAATGAAAACCATATTTTTGGAGATAGTCAACATGGGTTTAGATGAGGCAGATCATGTCTTACTAATTTATTATAATTTTTTGAACATGCAACTGCAGCTGTAGATCACGTGAAAGCATATGATATGATATACTTAGATTTTCAGAAAGCTTTTGATAAAGACTGATCCTCAAATTGGAAGCTGTAGGCATTCAGAGTAATGTAAGTAGATGGATTATGAACTGGTTGATGTATAGGAAACAGAGGGTGTCGATTAGAGGAGTCGCTTCTAACTGGAGTGAGGTTGTTAGTTGAGTTCCACAGGGATCAGTACTAGGGCCTTTGCTTTTTCTAATCTATATGAATGATCTGGACTCTGGGATAGTTAGCAAACTTGCCAAATTTGCAGATGATACTAAAATAGGTGGCTCAGCAGATACAATCTTGGCAGCACAGGTTATTCAGAGGGACTTAGATAATATTCAGTTGTGGGCTGACAGCTGGCAAATGAATTTCAATGTGGACAAGTGCAAGGTAATACATGCAGGTAACAAAAATGTCCACTATAATTACACTATGGGAGGAATAGAACTAGATGAAGTAACGCATGAGAAAGACCTAGGAGTCTATGTGGACTCCTCACTTTCTCCATCCAAGCAATGTAGGGAAGCAATAAAAAAGGCAAACAGAATGCTAGGGTATATTGTCAAAAGTGTAGAATTGAGAACAAGGGCAGTAATGTTCAGACTGTACAATGCACTAGTTAGAGCTCATCTGGATACCGTGTACAGTTCTGGGCTCCACACTTCAAGAAGGATATTGCTGCTCTAGAGGCAGTTCAGAGGAGAGCAACAAGACTTATTCCAGGTCTGAAGGGAATGTCCTACTCGGAGAGACTGAGGGAACTGAACCTTTTCATCCTGGAACAGAGGAGACTACGTGGGGACTTGATCCAAGTCTTCAAAATCATGAAAGGCATCGACCACATCAAACCAGAGGAGCTTTTCCAGATCAGCAGGGACACACGGACCCGGGGACACAAAAGGAAATTGGGCTTCAAGGCATTCAAAACGGAAAACAGGAGACGCTTCTTCACACAGAGAGTAGTCACAATCTGGAACAAACTCCCCAGCGATCTGGTATAAGCTGAAAGTTTGGGAACATTTAAAAATAGACTGGATAGGATCCTTGGATCACTTAGATATTAATGGACAACAAACGAGCACGATGGGTCGAATGGCCTCCTCTCGTTTGTAAACTTTCTTATGTTCTTATTATTTGTCTGAAGTCCTTATTCAAGGCTTACCAGGTTTTCGAGCACTAAAATACAATGTCGTATATAAAATTATATAATTGTATAGTAATATACAACATTGTGCAGGGCGACAACCAACAATTGTGTGTTTCTATAGAAAATCTACTTTTGATTGTATGTGTATGGGTGTATATATATATATATATATATATATACACACACACACACACACACACACCAATCAGTCATAACATTATGACCAACTGCCTAATATTGTGTAGGTCCCCCTTTGCCACCAAAACAGCCCTGACCCGTCGAGGCATGGACTCCACTAGACCTTTGAAGGTGTGCTGTGGTATTTGGCACCAAGACGTTAGCAGCAGATCCTTTAAGTCCTGTAAGTTGCGAGGTGGGGACTCCATGGATCGGACTTGTTTGTCCAGCACATCCCACAGATGCTCGATTGGATTGAGATCTGGAGAATTTGGAGGCCAAGTCAACACCTTGAACTCGTGATTCATCAGCCCAGGCCACCTTCTTCCATTGCTCCATGGTCCAGTTCTGATGCTCACGTGCCCATTGTAGGCGCTTTCAGCAGTGGACAGGGGTCAGCATGGGCACCCTGACTAGTCTGCAGCTACGCAGCCCCATACGCAACAAACTGCAATGCACTGTGTGTTCTGACACCTTTCTAGCAGAACCAGCATTACATTTTTCTGCAATCTGAGCTACACTAGCTCGTCTGTTGGATCGGAACACACGGGCCAGCCTTCGCTTCCCATGTGCATCAATGAGCCTTGGCCGCCCATGACCCTGTCGCCGGATCACTGCTGTCATGGAAACCTCGGGGAGCACAGAAACAGGGGACCCAAGTGCAGTGCTGGATTGCGGGATGGTCGGACAGGCGCGGGTTGGGTGCTGGATTAGGGCAATACAGGAAAGGCATAAACGTGGTCGTGGTCACAGGTGTTGGTCGTGGGATCAGGCTTACAGACAGGCAAAGGCGAGACGGAGTCGAGGTCGGGAAATCAGGCAGGAGATAAAGGGAACACCGAAAATACCAGGCACAGGGAAACAAGGCTACTGGGAGCAGAACCAAGGAGAAGGCTCAGACTTGCAGTGACTACTGGCAAAACTTCGCTCCGACTAAGGGAAGTGAGGGGATTATAAGGGAACAGGAAACCAGGCTTGGGAGGTGCAGGGCGAATGGGAACATAGGTTGGAAGCAAGATATATATATATATATATATATATATATATATAGTGGCTCTCAAAAATATTCACCCCCCTTGGACTTTTCCACATTTCAATGTGTTACAACATGAAATTGATTTAATCAGGAGTTTTTGCCACTGATCAGCACAGAAAATGTCTATAATTTCAAAGTGAAAAATATAATTTGCATATTGTTCTAAATGAATTACAAATACAAAACAGTATTTTTTACTGTATATATATATTTTATAAAATAATTGAATGCATAAGTAATCACCTTATGACTAGGCCTATATATTTTTGTAATTAATATAATCAAATAAATCAAATAAGTTCTTCACTTACTGCATAAAACATATCCCCCACCTATGTCTTAATACTGACATGTATTTCAAAATAAATCAAATAACCAAATAACCTACTTTACCAAATAGTTAAGAGGTAGGCTATATATTTGTAATATGACCAAAGCATTGAAAAGGTAGCCCTATTGACAGTTTGGATATCATTCCTGGCCATAAAACGTCAATACATTCTAATTTGAATGTTGGGTCTCTCCATTTCACTCACAGTATAAATAATTGAGCTACAAACATTAAAAAATTCAAAGATTCAAGTTACTAATTTGCGTCTGTTAGACACAAATATAATCAACACTCACTTATAGCAACTACATTTTTGAAAATATATATACTTACTGTTGAAATAACATGCATACCAAGTTTTGCAATTCAGAAATAATCCAGTTTAAACATACTTTAAAAAGTGATAACATATATTGTACATTCTATCTATTTGTGTGTTTAAAACATTGAGTTAACTTTTCTCTGAAAGAATGGGATTTTTTCAGGACCATATGAGGCGTTTTGCTTAAATGGCATTGCTTTGGAGACCTTAAACAGTTAAAGTGGAATCGGCAAAACCAACCCAAAGAAATAATTTCAATTGCACAAAAGTGTTTTGTTTTTCTGTAATTTATTGTGTTATGCACTGCATACAAATTTAAGAAAGCACAAACAAAGAAAGGGGTTAATTAAAGGTACTCTGTGAACTTTAACTTTACTTTACGCTGTCTGGTGAAATTTAAACCAATATATATAAAGATATACAAAATATAAATAAAATAAAAATGTGCTATGCTACGACCATGCACCACCGTCCGAATTAATCATTAGCAAATGTAATCATAATCATAACTAAACTTAACAAATTGCCATTATTTTTACTGGCAGTTCTAGTATTACGGTGTACTGCAGTTCTGCAGTTCTCCGCCGAAGGGAGCTCTGAAGGGACAAACAGTGTGATTAGGCTCCTTCACTCTGTCCCTGAGGGCCTGGGACAGCGCTTAAGATGGACAGTGGGCTGCCCTCCCGCAAGGGAAGGGGACAAGGGAGCGAGTGTGCAATTTGGGACTCAGTCCTACAATGCAATACGAGTGTTACGTAGGCTATTTCACTGTCGATTGTGATAGTTTTAACGTCAACGTCAATACATCGTTGTGCACTGGAACTGTAATCATGGAAATACATAATATTTTGCTAAAAAAAAGTTTAGTAATTGCATTGATTGGAAACTAACATTTTTGCTGAAAACTAGCCAATTTGCGATTGCTAATCAATCAACCATCACTAACGGTAGCTCTCATAGCTAAGTTACCTGAAATTAATTAGCCACACATTCACCAGTGACCCACAATGGTGCTCACGGGCGGGTTCAACTAATGTCAATGTCTTTATTACGTTATATTTGTCAGAAAGACCATACGAAGTCTCAGTAAAGTGTTGAGAGCAGTGGGAAAATGAGTACCAGTCAGATGATAGAAGTATGCAGTAGTAATCATTGCCATTCAGATCAGAAATGGTTAGTAATCCATTCCTGAACATCATGGCAAGAAACACCACTTGTTTACTGATCATATTTCTTTCATGTTCACTCTGGTGCGTTCAGAGTAAAGAGAGAGGGAGATAGAGAGCATGAGGATGCCAACAGGGCAGGGAGAGCAGGTGACATTGAGGTGAGAGAGAAAAGGAGCAAATATTGATGACTGATCTGATATCGCTGTGTTGGTATTGTTCCTATGACATCATAATTAATGTTGCTCCAGGACCATCATTGCACTATTAGACATTATTGTAAAAAATAAATAAAAAGGTTCATCCCATGTATTAGTGAATTTTCAAATATTTAAAAAAAAATTAGGTTTTTTTTCTGGGGGGGACCCGACAGAAAATTTGGTCCCCCCCAATGTTGACTCCATGGCTACAGCCTTGTCTCTCTGTCGGTGCTGGCCACTCTTTCAAGTTCAGGTAAGACTCCATGTTCTTCCTCTGGCTGCAGTTGCGGAAGTGTCACAGGCTCCTTGCTGTCAGACCCTGTGGACTTCAGTGGCATCATCACAGGGAACTTCAGGGAGCAGTAGTGGCCCTCTCCATTTGGTGGTGTGTCACTGCCTCTTCCTCTCCGGACTCTGATGCAGGCAGCTGCAGGCAATACTTGTGTACCACTTGATTTGTATATATTACGTTGTGTCTTTCCTCCCCCACCTGTTGTAGGAGCTTGTACTGCCACTGTGCCTGGGCCATCCTCTTGTGCATTGCCTTCTGCCAAGACGAGGACACAGTCAGCAGTTGTTGCAGGAGCATGTTCTGCCACTGCGCCTGGGCCAGTCTTTCATGCATGGTCTCATGCCAAAACAAGGACTCAGTCAGCTGCTCCCTCCCTGCTTGCAGCCGGGCTTCCAGGTCTTTTAGGCATGTGTGGGCCTCATCTCTCTCTTGCTGCATGGTCTCCAGGAGGAGGGTGACCCAGTGGCACCCTTTCTCCAGGCTGTTGGCCTTGGCTTCAGCTTTGCCGAGCTGCTGGGACAAGCTGTTGCTGGACTACAGCTTGCTGGACAACTCCCCGTCATATTTCTCCTGCAGACGGAGCCACTCGTCTCTCTCCCGCTGCAGAAGGTGCTCAGCGTCCGCCCTGGCTGCCTGGCTGTGCGCTACTTCCTCCAAGGCTACAGTCAGCTGGAGCCTCAGAGACTCAACCTTTTTTTGTGATACAAAAACACAACAAAACAAAAAGGTTAATAAAATGAAGATGTGCCAAGGATTGATAAAATGATCCAAAAAAGCAGAATCCTTTAGGAGTGAATGATAAAGCATTTACAGTGATTAGAATTTCTCATTGATCCACTGAAATTATTCTCTTTACTTTGATTCCTCCAATTCCACCAGACTGAGAACAGTCCAGCAGGGTCTATATTTAATATTTAATTCAGAACAAACAATGTGAAGTCTGGTAGGGAAGACCAAGAGTTTACCTCATTCAGTGCCTCTGCAGCTTTAATGCAGTGGACACTTGCTTCATCCTCCAAAGCCAGGTGTTGTTCGGGGGCCTCTTATTATGGGGTTGATACTATGATGTCTCATGAGAGGGCGGAATTCTTTAAATGGTACAATACGGTTAAGGGAGGTGTTTTTGATTTCAGAGAAGAGATGGCCGCTTATTGTAAAAATGGTGATCCTTAAAGAAGCCTATGTGCATTTCTGCGCTGAGGTTATCAACATCTCAGGTCTCATCCCTTTGCAAAGTGTGACCATAGCGTCTCTCTGCATGAAAATGTATCGGGCCAATTTCTTGTGCTAGACAAAATAACTTTTCGACTGTCTCCATACAGTGGCTGGAATACCTGAGTATCAGGGATAAATTTTTCATCAGACATGCTTTAAATCAAGGGGAAGTCAAAATGGGGCCTTACTACTTAGACGGTTTTAGCGACGTGTCCAGGGATGCGTACCGCTTATGAGTTTGGCTTCGACCCAAACACCTTTAACCCAGTAACACAAAAACTCTGCGGTGATATGTACTATGATTTCCAGGAACGAATTGAAACTTTAAAAAAC
Organism: Amia ocellicauda; assembly: GCF_036373705.1. Lineage (NCBI taxonomy): Eukaryota > Metazoa > Chordata > Actinopteri > Amiiformes > Amiidae > Amia > Amia ocellicauda. Next base: position 52,345,598 of record NC_089854.1, read on the forward strand.
ACCTATGGTTTGAATGTACTGGTGATTTTGGAACACAAGTGGACGGCCCTGAAGCAGCAGGACGCGGTGGTACAACGGTTTATGGAAACCTTGGACTTTCCTGAACGTCTAGAGCCCCGTAGATTACTATGATTTCACCAGTCTGTACCCTTTTGTCAACAACACCAAAATTTACCCGGTGGGTCATCCAACCATCATTTATTGTGACTTTCTTGATCAAGGTCACCATGTACCCTCCTCGCAAGCTGTTCTTACCCGTGTTGCCTTACAGGTGTTCGGGAAAATTGATGTTCCCTCTGTGTAGAACGTGTGTGGAAACTGAAAATCAGACTACCTCTTGTCTGCACAGTGATGAAGAGAGAGCACTGACGGGTGTCTGGTGTAGCATTGAGCTTGACAAGGTGGTGGAGAAAGGTTACAGAGTCGGTAAGGTGTATGAGGTTTGGCATTTTTCTGAAAAATCTGATACTCTTTTTGCTGATTAAATTATGACCCATCTGAAAGGGAAACAGGAGGCATCGGGCTATCTCTCTTGGTGTGTTGACACCGCGGACAAAGAGCATTATGTTCAGCAATATTTTGAAAAGGAAGGGATCTGTCTAGAACCAGGGAACATAACTGTAAACCCCGCCAAGAGACAAATGTCCAAACTGATTTTAAACAGTCTGTGGGGTAAGTTTGGGGAAAGAAATAACCATCTAAACACAACCTTGATTAAAACCCCTGAACAGAATTTATGTTTCCCAAACAACATGCTGTATCACACTTTCAATTCTTAAATGACCGCATGGCACAGGTCCAGTGGAGGGCCCCTAAAGATTTCTCCACCAAACAGGGTAACGTTAATGTTTTCATAGCGGTTTTTACCACGGCTTACGCCCGGCTTGAACTGTACAACTTAATGGATCAGCTGCAGGAACGCACGCTCTATCATGATACTGACTCTGTAATCTTTGTCACCAGACCAGGGGATTGGGTCCCTCTCCTCGGGGACTACCTTGGGGAGTTAACGAGCAAACTAGATCCTCAGGACCACATAGTGGAGTTTGTTTCAGGGGGTCCTAGGACGCATACAGAACGGCGGCGGGTAAGACATGTATGAAAGTTAAGGGTTTCACTCTGAACCATTGTAACAACAAGCTCATTAACATCAAGTCTCTGACGACCCTGGTACAAAGTTTTGTAACTGAGAAAGACGCGCCTCCTCGTGAGATTAGTACTGCCGGAAATCAGATCTATCGCAATAAAAAGGGGTACACGTTGGAAAATTGATCACTAAACAAATGGTTCAGGGTGGTGTACAATAAAAGAGTGTTGAAGACTGATTATAACACTCTGCCTTATGGATATTAGCGGCGGTTTTGATAACAGACTTAAACACCCTTTCTCCTGTATTATAGCCGGTCCCTCCAATTCGGGTAAGAGCTATCTTATAAAGAACATCATAGAAGATGTGGAAGCAACCGTGTCCCAAGCTCTCGACAACATAGTGTGGTGTTACTCTTGCTGGCAACCGCTCTACAATTATTTGGCTTCGAAAAAAAATAATCTGAAATTTGTGCAAGGTCTCCCCGCCTCGTTGTGTGACGATTACTTGTTCCCGCCCGGTCAAACTAATCTAGTGATCCTGGATGACCTGATGGAGCAGGCCGGTGACAACAGTAAAGTGGAAAAAGCTTTCACAAAGTACACTCATCATAGGAATTTAAGTATTATTTATTTAGTTCAAAATTTATTTTTTCAAGGTAAAAAAAGCCACACTATTAATTTAAACACCAATTATATAATTATTTTAAAAAACCCCAGAGATAAACTACAGGTCACTGTCTTGGCTCGACAAATGTACCCTAACCAGACCAAGGAGGTGAGGACACCACCAAAAAACCCTACGGGTACTTGATTGTGGACTTAAAAGCACAAACCCCAGAAGACTTTCGCCTCAGAACAGGTTTGTGCCCGCCTGATTGGCCGGCAGTGTATGTGCTAAAGAAAAGGAAAAAAATAAGAATGTCTGTTCGGATTAAAAGAAATCTGCCGCTTTTGCAAATGTTATTTGAGGGGAGCCCGCGCCATAGGAAAGCTGTGCTGGCAGCGGCCCCCTCGGATTTGATCGAGACCCTGTGTGAAATAGCTTTAAACATCTTATGCGGTAATATACCCCTAACCCCTTCTCAACATTCTAAACTCAAAAAACAAAAAGCTGTTATCAAGATCATCGCTAATAAGAAGTATTCTATTAAAAGAAAAAGAAAGAAGATTAATCAAACCGGGGGTTTTATTGGCCCACTCTTGAGCATAGCCGTGCCTTTCCTAACCAGTCTTCTAGCTTCCAGAGTGGGTTAATAATGGAATATGCTCAGAAAATGTTTTTGATCCCTCAGGAGCAGCTTGAGAAACTGAGAAAAAATGTTGTCGGGCCAGAGCCCATTAGACAAACGGCCGAAAACAACCTGGACTCTGAAATGAAAGCTATATTGGCCAGGGCCGATTTAAATCAGTATTCCAAAGCACAGTTGTATAGCAACACGTTACAGCGCTACCTCCGTCTGGTTAGACAGGGTGAAAAAGATCAAAACACTTTAACTTTAACCACGGCCTCTCAAGAAAATAGTTCTGGGGCTGATGCAGGGGCTACGGTTGATAAAGATGTTGCGGTGACCGACCCTGTTGAGAGTTCAGAGGGAGATGTTGTAACTGATGTTTTGAGAAACATGCCTGCCAGAAGCAAAAGACATGCGGAATATATCCTGCACAAAATGGTTCAGAAACCGCGGGTAATGGCTTGGAATGAACAGGGTGAATTTGTTTTTAAACTGATCAAAGGTTCACACGTTTGATTTGTTGAAGAGCGTCACTAGCACTAATAAGGTACCCGATAATCGCCAACCTGTAGGCTGGAATGCTTTCCTACATGCGATGGCCTGTCTGAACATGCCCCAATCAACAGTTCCTAACCAGGAAATGTGACAAAAAATCTGTCTGTGTAAAGAGGGGGAGACTGATGTGACTCCGACATCTCATTACTCTGACCGTGCTGAGCGACTATCCTCAGGATCTAGCCACCGTTGGGAAGCTTATTAATCTCATGTTTTTATTTGTCCCCCCTGTAAATAATGACCCGACAAACAATTTTTTTAATTTTTTTTTCAAATGTTGTACATTTATTTATAACATAACCCATGCTTTGTATAAGAATTGTGTTAAATAAAAACAAAACTAATGATTCAAAGGCTGTTTTCATTATTTTTTCACCTTAACACGCATGACATCTTTTAAAATCCTCGCAAGAACACCCCATCTGTATACATGGTTGGCTAGGGCTGTAAGTCAATGTGTTATAAGGGGGGGTCCACAGTGTCCTGACAAACTCTGACACTTTTTTATCATTTTGTCCTAAATCCTCGCTGTACAAGGCCATAATATCGGGGTATGACCTTCCTTTAGATCTATGATATAAGAAAAACACACAGTGTTGACCACAAGTGAAGGTCTGTAGACTTTGTACTTGACGACCGCTGTAAATGGTTTCTTGACAGTTGTTGAGCAGAAAGTTCTTGATCTTCCAAGGGAAAGGTCTGAAATCTGGGGGGCTTCCATAGGAATCAAAAAATTAGCCACGGTGGTCCTCCCTTAGATAAATAGCCAGCCAATGTTCTCCGGGCATATTTTTAGGGTGTGTGTTGATTATGTACATTGCGGGTAAATTATTGATCTTAAATTTAGGCAGCTGGTCGCAGGCGTAGACTCCTTGAAACAGTTTCCGTGAGCAGGCCATAGCATTCATTATGTGGTTGAGCTCTCTGGTGTTCATTTTAATAATAATCATACAGAACGTATCTCCTCTGGTTCACCTCAATAATGTTGTCAAACACAGCATACACAACCATATTTACAGTGCGTGGTAGAGGCTGCTTGAAACGCATCTCCAAACGCATATTTCCCGTCTTCACCAGCGAAAAATGTTGTCCACACTCTTCGTAAGGGTTCAGGTTGAAGCCGTACAGTGTGTAACCGCTGCAGTATTCCCGGCGATCGATCAGCAGAGGTTGATCCTTGAGATGGCGACCCGTAGCCAATACTAGACTGTAATATTCATGAACTGCATTGCTGTTTTCAAAGTCAGGTTGAAAAGGTCTGGATGGAACCTGCACCCCGCGTTATAATGTTTAAAGTTAAAGGGATTCTTGTTGTAAACCCCGGTAAATGCATCATTATCCACAAGCCCAATAATAACCTGTTTTGGGAGCTGTCCTAGAAACAGATTTTCCTGGTTCATCACCCGCGTCCCTGCGGGGATACTGTGGACTTTCATATAGACTCTTTCGATCGGGTACTTGGCATTTGCCGTCATTAACGCCTGCGCATGTCCTAGTTTAACCGCCAGGGAGACGGACACTTTTTTCACAAACAGCGAGGCCGATAATATGGTCAGTTTATATTTTTCTGTATCAGGGGTCATCAGACAAAAAGCATTTTTACTACGGATCATTTTAATTTTAATGTCTACCCCATTGAGCATGAGTTTTTCTTGGAAAAATATGTCTGCATGAATATGCCCCATTAGCTCAAAGGTCCGCCCTTCTGTTGAAAAGGCCATTCTTTTTTGCAAACCCTGATTGAGTCCCTCTGGATCCTTGTCGTCCATAGCTCCCGGGGTGTCTTTGAAGAAAAGGCCGGGGCTGAACTGTTTGCTTAGGGTCTCCTCACTATAATTAAGGATACACTCCATCATGGCTCTATAGGGGTAAAAATTGCTGCTTTGACTAATTAGCCAATCTCCCAGGGTCACATCCACCTGTGAAAACATGGTGGCCACCGGGTAATTGATGACCCCTACGTTGGACGTCTTCTCGATTGCATCGCCATCCTCATCAGCCACTTTACAATTCATTAAAATAAATGTGTTATTCAAATCAATATAATCCTCGCCATTGCCTGCTATGAAAAACTCCAGAGGGGCCGTGTCTGAAATTGCTGAAATATACATATATGCTCTTCACCATACTCGTTTGAGTGTATGGAACTGTAAACAGATCCAGTTCTGATTTGACACATTCTTCCAATAGACTGTGGACAAAAGACATGTTTAAAAGATGTATCCTGAGGCTCTATTTGTCTTTCTTTGAGACTTTCTTTTTGCAGGTTTTTTCTTGTGCTGCTTCCTTCTCCGAGTGTTTGTCGCCCTGGTGGACACCTGTTTCTTCTTTTACCCCCACTCCTCGCCAGGCGCAGGGGCTTTTCTGATAGGGAAAGGCAAAACAGCATGTCAGATGTTTCAGCAAGCTGGAATACAGCGACAAACCGGGCAGAGTGGCGGCACTAGAAAGCCTGGAAAATGTTATTATTGTGGGAAAGATGGACATTGGTCGCGTGAGTGCAGGCAGAGACAAAGGGATCGGAAAAATTGTCAGAATAACCCAATGTACAGAGGACAAAACTCACAGAATAGAGCACAGGATGGGGTGCCAGGATATACTCCTCCTTTTGACCGGAGTACCCTTCCCCAATAGGGGTGCCCACAGAGCGTCGAGCTATCTTTATCTCTACTGCAACTGTCCATTCCTGTACAATCACACACAAACTCAGGACAACACAATGGTCCTGTCCACACTTCCTCCCACTTTGAAACACCCGCGGACGTCCAGTATGAAGCAGCCCAGTCCAGGGGGAATAGATGTTTTAAACGGCTGCAATGGCTGCAAAAGAAAAATCTGAATATTTGGTATTCTTTGTTAACGGAAGAATGGTAAAGTGGCCCCCCCTGAATTGAGGCTGGCCCCCCCAGCGCCCCCCACAAGAATGCCGTCGGGTCCCCCCTAGTGTGAGCGATACAGCCTAACCCCCCCTGCTTGTGTGGACGCAACACCGTCAGCACCGCCTGTGAGCGTGTGGAAGCTGAACATTGAAACGATACGTGTTTGTTCATTTGAATTATTATCATTATCATTTGACTTAATCTGTACTTGCTGTTAGAAAACTGCAGGATTGACCATTTAGAAAATTGTAGAAATTAGAAATAATTTAGTAGATTTGGACTGTTTAAAGGTAAGCTTGGACAATAACATATACATCACATCTATATATATAAAATGAAAACTGTCGTATATTTTAAAAGTAAATAGATATACACTACTCAAACGTTCTAGAACACCTACATTTTTCCAGATTTTATTGAAATGTACACAGTTTAATGTCTCAATGTACATAGAACAAATACACAATTGGAGATAAAAAATAAATCATGGAATCGTTTTGTTTAACAAATTGTAACCCCTTAAGCTGACATCCCCTCCGGTACCCTTAAAAGGGCACCAAATCCATGTGCTTCTCTTTAATCCCATGTGTACTCTTCACTGTTGTGTTGTTTGCCAAGTATGTGGTATCCCATGAAAGCTGAGACTGTCAGCTGACCCCCCCGCATTTACCCCCCCACCCCCCGCGCATTCTGAAATGGGGCAGTGGGGGGATACTTGGTCTGAGTAGGAATACAGAATCTCAGTATACATAATACAATACATAATTGAATCTGAACTTCTCTGTGTTTGATAGAACATCAAATCATATATACTGGATTAATCGTTAGGTTGTTCTGAACAAAACACGCCTATTTGCAAAGAAATCCAATCGCACCTGAGTGATCTGTGACTGTCTGAGTGAGACCCCCCACCGGAGCAGACTCTGACACGGAAACTGTAAATCGGATGTGTCTGAGAATGAAACGCGCTGGTAGCCAAGAGAATAAGCTTTCAAACAACGTGCGCATTATAGGAATACAGTGTAACTGCTGTGCACAGGAGCTGCCTGTAACACTGCCAAATAATGCTTAAGAGGGTATAGTAACACAGTATATAACTCTGAAATGTACATTGTTTTCAGTTTTTGGTAATCTAAACTTCTTTTTTTAACCACTGGACTTGAACTGCTTACATTTCAAGAAAAACTGGAGAAATGTGGGTGTTCTAAAACCTTCGACTGGTAGTCTAAGATTTTGACATTTGTTTCTCTAAACACATCCAAGCTTACCTAGGCACTACATATTCTTTTCAATTACCCGTAATTCTGATCTGTATTTTGGCTTGTTAATAGAAGATATTGAAGTTGGACTCTTAATTCAAAATAACCAATATGTATCTCAATGTAATTTACTGACAGACATCACTCTTTATCGTTTTCATTTTTGAAGGAACTGCTTTGTATTCTGTGTATTGTTTTATTGTAGTGCTGCTGCCTTTCTTGGCCAGGTTTTACTTGGAAAAGTGATTTTAATCTCAATGTAAGCTCAAAGTCAAATAGTTTAAATAAAAAAACTATGTATTGAAATAAGAACCTGAATCATGAACCTGCGTAATTGTGCTGAAGGACCAATACTGATGGCAGAGAGAATTTTGTGTTTGGCATTGAATAGCCTTAAAGAAAACTATGCTGTTTTTGGGAACTTTCATATTTAAGTTGAATGAAGGCAAAAACATTCCAGTCACTCTGAAGAGAGAATACAGTTTACTGTGCGAATAAGTATCCCCTGAATTTAAGATAAAAATCAAATGTGCTGTTTGTAATTAGTTTACAGTTTTACTTCAGATGTCTTGTTTTTGCGTTCCAAATTGAGGAGTTGTGGCATATAATGTAAATTAAGTTACTTCACTAGTAGTGTGATTTCTACGTTGTGTATGTGTGTTTGTATGTATAAACTCATACATTTTTAAAAGATTGTATTTGGATAACAAATTCAGGTATAGCACGTGTCCCCCTTTTGAATGGGTTCTATATATAACATTTTAAAACGAATGGTTCTGTATAGAACGCTATGTTTGGGGGTTCTTCTTGTAACCCCTTTGAAGGGGTTCTACATAGAACCATAAAGGGTTCCACCAGAGCGATTACTCGAGGAACCCTTTATGGTTCTGTGCAGAACAATTTCTTCTAAGAGTGTGGAGTGTTGCCACACAATTTCTCTCAGAGGGCTTTTGACCAATGGCAATCCAATCCTGAATGACGTCACCACTATCCTGTTGTACTTCATGGGAGAGATGTATTAAGTAGTTTATAATAAGAAGAATAACAATAATCACCTGTTTTTCATAGTTGCCTATAGGTTTTGTATCCATTGTCTCCTTCATATTAGGAAAGGAAGTTGATCCATAGCCTACTCAGAGACAACTGAGAGTTGGTCTCTGAGCAGCAGCACAAAGGGGTCGAGTCTCTCAATGTCCGTGTGTTGGAGATATTCCACCATATTGGTCCCAGCCTTCAAAACAATGTTAAAGAAAGGTACTCACAGTCATTTTAAATATTACATCCTGTAGTGTTTCTTTTCAAAATATGATCTTATTATGACTTGAACTAAATAAATCCTTTGACCCACTAATACCAAATTACAGTTAGGGGGGCCACAGGTGTGATTTGAAAATACGATCTTCCATGTCTTTCTGTTGTGTTTTGATCTGTGGATCTGTAATTGTCCAAGTGGCTACTGCACATGTACTTATTTAATATTAAATGTGTTATTTAATTAGGCTTGGTTCTTGTGAGCATGTACAAGACGTCAGCTTTTTAAATAACTGTGTGTATTGGATCATACACATTTTAGAAAAACTCTCTCAAACTTCCTGCATTGGTACCTCACCAGGGAGGTAGAAAACGAAGCAATAGCATTGAAAAAGTGTGATTGTAGTTCTGCTCTTCTGCAATATATTTCTACAAGATCAAGAACAGGCTCTGAAAACACTGAGGGTACAGGACGAGGACAGCGAAGCAACGAGCAACACTGGATACAGGATAAGAGCAACGGATACTTTTGGGGATGAACATTGGCAGGTCAGAACACGGATGGACTGGTCGATGTTGGACTGACGTCGTTTTGAACATCGGGCCAACGTGGGAACGATGAGCCCGATGAGCACAAAGACGACGTTGGCCCAACGCTGCTGTGCTTTCTGGGAATCAGTCGGGCCATCACATTAAGCTGGCCATACACAGCAACCCATCACAATGAACTCATGATGCCAGACCCAAGGGGGGGTTGTTTTTTTGTATGCAATAATATATACTATTTATCAGTGATGCATTCATGGATTCCACAAATTAAGATTATGTAACACAAAGTCGAAGAATGGAACCTCCACCAGAGGGCACTGTTGCTTCAGCGAGTCTAACTTCTCCCTGCACTCTGTCTACATTCCGCTCATTAGTCACTACTCACTCCCTGCCTATTATTCAATCACAGCACCTGTCCACTGTTACTTGATCATCTCCGCACTACATAGTTACACCAGTCTTCCCAAAAGTCATTGCAAATCTTGTTTCTCTTGTGTGACATTGCTGAGCATGTTCCTGGTTCTCTGAACTTTGACTGTCTCTTGTTTGCTGACTTTTGGTTTGTCTACCTTGCCTTGTTTGTCTGTTCCCTTGATCTCTTGCTGTTTCTTCTACCTCGATTCTGGATACCCTTATTGCTCTGTTTGCCGGCTCCTGACTCCTCGTTTGTTTTCTGACCTGTCGATCTGCTTTGAATTTCGCCCCGCACTTGGGTCCTAGACCCCTTGCTTCGAAGGGCTCTGATAGGACTCACACTGGTATATCAGGAATAATAATTTCAAGACAAATATCAGTTACAGACAGGAAAAAGCAGGTAGCTTTAAAATCTAACCAAACACATTTCCAAAAATAAATGTGTGGGTTAAGCATTCCTGGATATACAGTGTTTAATGCATTTTATCTACAGTATGTAATCTAATTAGATAAGATGGGTGTTATGCCCAAAAGCGTCATCCCCAATTCCACCAATAGATGCCGCCCCAGTCCCAGTTTTCCCTTCTATTCTCCTTGCCTTTGTCTCCATTATTGAATAATGACTTTCACCTGTCTCCTGTTTCCCTGCCCATCAACTCTGTCTATTTAAACCCCATCAAGCTACACCCTTAAATAATTGAATGAGATATGAGTTAGTTTAAAGTCTAATGTCATGAAACTTTGACTGTATGGAAATAGTCCTTTCACAAACAGTAATAATCTATCAATTAGGAAGGAAGTTCATAAATAAACCAGTGTAAGGGACTGAGATTAGGGAGCTGCCTTATGAGTAAATGCAAGTGTTCTACTACAAACAGTGTCTATAAACTAATGTCCTGGGATATAAGGAATGGTTACATTACTAGACGCAACACCACTTTTGCAACAGGGCCTAACCATCCTCGCTGCTCCCTGGACAAGTCGGTGGCTCCCCCTGTCCAGTCCACGGGCCCCATCACCCCCTGCGTCTGGACCAGACGGACCCCCACTTCTACCATGTCTGGATATCGGAACTGGAATGTCGCCTCATCCTCAGTGATAATGTCCTGCTGGTCTATATGGGAGAGTAGCCAGTGGGCAGCGGTGGGGCACATCTACAGGGTAGGGGAAAAGATTTAACACTGGCAACAGAACCCTACCCTGGCATACCCACGTGATGGTCCGAGCCACCTTCAACTCTCGCTCCTCATCCCAAGCCTCGATCAGGACACAGTATTCCGCTTTGTGGGGGAACTCCGGCACCTGTGCCCACAGCACCATCTCACTGCAGGGCGGAATCTGGACCATGGACTGCCGTGTCAGCCTCGTTAACGTTAATGTTAACCCTCTTCTCGGTTTCTCTGTTTGCCGGTTTCCAGCTGCCCTGCCCACTGCACGGAGGAATACCCAAGCAACACAGCCCCCAGGTTAGTAGGTCCAGTATGTAAACAGACACTATAATGTTCAATGTCTTTCCTCGATCGCTTATAATCCAAGGAGGGGAGAGGGGTGGGCACAGCAGGAAATCACTCGCAGCTTGGCGTCTTAAACTTCTCTACATTTCCACACTCCATGGAAATCTGCGAAACCAAAGGTGCACTCACTGTAGCCTCCAGAGGAATCCATCTCTCTCTGCTTCTGTCCTAGTGATGGGAATTCTGGCTGGTTTTAGTGAGCCAGACCATTTGGCTCAGCTCAGCAATAAGAGCCGGTTCTTTTGGCTCCCAAACGGCTCTTAATTTAGTACCACTTCTGGCTTTTATAATTCAGCCAAATTTAGCAATGTTTGGACCTATGATTGGTATGTGTGCACATACATCACTAATTCAATGTAATTATACTTAATCTTATCATTTCCAGAATACCATAATTTTGCATGTTTTGTATTAAAAAAAAAACGTAAATAATGTGAAAACATCAAACACTATTACACATGTGTATGGAACGTTTTATTTATATTGAACTATCCAAAACACAAACCATTCCAAGCAAACCACACTCAAAATGGAACCATATAACAAATAAAAAATGAATTACAATGTGCAAAACAGCAGCATCCAATAGTTCTAGTTGTATTTATTACCAGTGAAACATTATAACCTTGTCTTTAGGGTAGACTGGCATTAGTGCACTGTGGCACTGTGCCTCAGCTTAGAGTGGCTGATCCGGTTTCTGTTATTATCTGCCCTGTTTTGGAGAAGATTCTTCCTGAAGGGACTGATGTCGCTACGATGCACAGTCTCCCTGCCATCACCTTGACCAGTCGTGGGTAGACTGAAGCCTCGGTCTCCCACCAGCTCAGCGGGTCTGCGGCTCTTTGGATAAGGGTCTCCTCAAGATAGGATCTTATTTCCAGTATAGCATCTGCTGTGGGATTCCTTCTTGCAGTGTCTCCTGTTGCTCTTTCATCAAAGAACCTCCAAAGAGCAGACGTTTGTGGCTCCACTTCTAGTGCCCCTGCTCCCTCTTCTCCCTCTTGGCCTCCTGGTGGTGTAGCCGGCTGGCTGCTGGGGCTGCATCTTGCTTTTGCTGTTACTCTTTGAAGTGCCTCATCAACAGCTCTGTTGACATTGAAGGACAGCTGTTTGAACCTCGGGTCCAGTACGGTGGTTTCTGAGAGAACAGTATTGTATTCCATTCTGTGGAACTTTCTTTCCATAGATGCACAGAGAGCAGTCACCAACTCTCTCTCTTTCCCTTTGGTTACTGTTCCTCCTGTCTGGTGGTGGGCTGTTATTCTCTGCAGACCCGCGCACAGGAGTAGCATTTTGGAGGCTGTCACGTAGCTGAAAAAAAAAGAGAAAACTCAGAATTATGCTTTGCTTTATTATGTGTTATATGGACTTTGTTCAGTTTATTCTTGTCTATTATTACTGCCATTCCCCTCTAATATGCACCTCTAATATGCAATTATATAATACTAATGTAAAAACAGTTGTCCACTGTACCTGTCTGCACTGATCTCCACAGTGACTGCTCAAAGGGTTCCAGAACAGTGCATGTCTCTCGCACTTCCTCCCATTCTTCTTGGCTCAGAGCATCAACAGGTGCATTGATAATGGCCAAGGTAGAGTTGACTGCATCCTTGGACTCCAGAACCTTTTTCAGCATATGAAATGTTGAATTCCACCTTGTAACACATTCTTGTTTGGACCTCAGCTCAGGCATACCCATCTGGCTTTGAGAAGACTTCAGCTTCTCTGTGGCTCGTATGCTCTTATGGAAGAATTCCCGCATCGCCTTCACTTTGTTCACAGTGGGCTTCATCACCTTCAGGGCATCTCTTACAACCAGGTTTATTGTGTGCGCGAGACATAGGTGGTGGTTCCATTTCAAGTTAATAGCTTTGATGATGTTAGCTGCGTTGTCAGTAGCACAGCAAACCATTTTGTTTTCTACTTGGCACTCTTTTACCACTCTTAGCAGTCCCTCTGCCAAGTTCTCTGAAGTGTGTCTGCCACTAAACTCAAAACAGTCCAGAAGATTGGACACCATTTTATAATTTTCAATTAAGTGACATGTAGCAGACATGAAGGAAGTGGTGGCTCTGGATGTCCAGCAGTCAGTTGTCAGGCAAACTGCTGTAGCCTTTTTAACCCTTTCTTGCAGTGAAGCACATTGTCTGTCATACAGTCTTGGAATAGTTGTTTGGGAGAGTGTTTTCCTGCTTGGAAGAACATGCATTGGATTGAGAGCATGGGTGTAGCTTCTAAATCCCTTGTCCTCCACGACTGAGAATGGTTGGAAATCCCTTGCAATCATTCTTCTAACTGCACTGATGGATTTATAATTCTAATATGTCTGTGAAGGTTGTTAGTAGACCCTGCTCGATATAATACTTTACAAATTTTACATTCTGCCTTTGTTGTTAATGTTATCAAAATGCATCCAAATGATGATCTTTTCGCCACACTGCTCGGCCGTGCCACTCGCCACTGAATGTTGTGTTGAGGTGTGTGTTCTGCACCAAATGGGAGCACCGGGACAATGTCATCATACACAGCACAGCACAACTTTTATTCTGTCTTGTATTCATTTATAAGAAATAAAAACATAAGAACAGACATCCTTTCTCAGACGGGACCCGGCTCATTTGCGAACGACATCACTATTCTGTCCCTCTGGGTTGATCTGGGTCCTGCTCCCCGGTCTGCCACCTCCCCTCCTGTCTGCTGTAGTCCACTTTCCAATGTGGGAGGTCTCTGCGGCTTGTATCAGACGCTCCCTCCTCTCCTCTCCCAGGGCAGGGTGATTAAGTGGGGACGTGTGTGAAGAGTGCAGGTGGTCCCAGGTGAGTTGTGTGGCGGTGATTGGCTCAAAGAAACACAAATAATAAGGCATGTGTGCAAACAATCAAAATAATACTAAGTGAATAACAAATTAAACAATAAAGTGAAAGATAATCAACACACAAAATAATGGCAATATAGAACCAAACAAAATACACAAGTCATATTGCATAAAGTGAAGTGAAATATAAATATAATAAGAAATGGTGATTAAGGAGCTTATTAACACCGTCCTTGACATTTACATTGGTTGGGTGTGTGGATACCAGTAATTATTTTTGTTTTTTTGAAATACAAAATAATTCGATTTTTCCGAAGTGCTGAACTTTAATACAGTCTAGAAAGATTAATATTTTTTGTCTTGGGCTATATTATTAACATAGTTTTTCTATTGTATTATTATCTTGGAGTAGGGGCATCTCACCTGTCATGTAAGATTTGGGAGGGTAGGAATAGTGTAGTTATTTTCTGTTTACTTGTTGTGTGCCTCATTACTGTTAGTTCAGGTAGCCACTGTGAATTTAAATCCTGGACCCTACTTTGCCAAATAAGGTCACAGCTATACTTTGGTATGTAAAAAAAAGAAAAAATTAGAAAACGCACATACCTCAAATTTGGCACATACCCCCTGTGGCCCCCCTAACTGGCACCGTGGACAAAACACTGTCAGCACCACCCCCCCCCCCCCACTAACATCATGGAAAATACACCCCCCTGATGATGGCCCCCCTACGATTGCAGCTGGCCCCAGCCATGCCCCCTGAGATGAAAGGGGCTAAAACCACCGCTGAATGGCTTGTTAGTGAGTTTGACTTATGATTATGTTTTTAGTTGTTTAATATCTGCAATATGAATAGCCTACAATCATTACTAATAATGTGAAGGCTTTGTTATACAGCAACCCCTCCCCCTTGGGCAGTGCTTCCGACTTGAAAGATAACGATAGGTTGTGTATGCAACCCCGGTTATCTGAAAAAGGAAGCACTGCCCAAGGGTTGCAAGGTCGCGTGGAAGTCCTGGCTCCCAGCAAAAGAGCATTTTAGCTCTGAGCTGAAGCACTGATCTAAGGAAGACCTCTCCCCCCCAAAGTTATCAGATTTCCTTAAAGCGTGGGACTGGTTTACATCAAAGTGACAGTTGTGGGAGGATGGCACCGAGAATAGGCCAAATAGTTTGGAGATGTGTGGAGAAGGGGGCCTGTAGGTAATAAAAACTCTTTGAGATGGATGAGAGCCGAAATCCCGACACAGAGCAACAAACCCAGGCCAACCGGCATTTCCAAAATATGGCATGGATTGACATCAGTCATAAATCAAGCCCCCCTCCAATAGGACACGGGGGGCTGAAACCGAAATCCAATCTCACAAACTCAAGAACCAATCATCTAATGATCTGCCTCTCTCTCTCTCTCTCTCTCTCTCTCTCTCTCTCTCTCACCTGAACCAGTAACTCGCTGCCACAGCTCAACCTGTAGCTCTGTTGCCCGAACCGGAACCAGAAACCAACTAAGTCTTTGCCGGTAACAGAAGAGTTCAACTGGGAGAAGGAGATTGAGCCGTACGAATAATTCTTTTAAAGGACTTTATTAAATAAAGAACTTTACAGACTGCGCTGCCCACCTGTACCCACCTGATCAGTGGAGTTTTACAGCTGGACAATTGACTAAGTCGGCTGAATACGAAAGTGTCAGTCATTTAAATAGCTATTAAGTCTTAAGAAACTTGACCCTTGGAACGAACAGGGCCCTGCTTTCCTCAAAGACTTTGTCTTCAAGTAACTACGGTGGAACCCTGCTTACAAAGAAGATTTTGTGCACAACCTTGGAGCCTTCAAACCAGTGGAAAATCTGTTTGGAAAAGACTCTACATTCGCGAAACCCCAACTTCCAGGTGCATCGACTGAGTGGAAGTTCTTGGACAAAGCCGAACCGCACTGCCTTTGATCCAAACCACACGGACCTCGTGCCGTGTGCTGTTATCTGAGCCTGAAGCCAGAGAGGCCTCTCTGCGACGAAGTTCAGATAAGTTTAACAGTTTGGTGTTTGTGATTCGTGACATTTGAGAAATCAATTAGAAATGTTAATCTGTGATTCATAACTCTAGAATGTGTAATATCATTTAGTTTTCATAAATATAAATGTGTGTTGCATTAAACTGTTTTGTTGATAATTTTAGAAATAAAATCTGTCAACGCTGAGAAATATCTTCTCATTCCTGTTTAACTGTTTAGTCTGAAATTGACAGTTAATAGAGTTAAAAGTTAATAGACACCAGATTATAGGTTGCCCTGCCTATCTTTAATCATTGAATAATAATCAGTTAAGGGAAATTGTGGTAACAAGTAATGTTAGGATCTATCTCGGCACCTAAACGTAAATGAGACTATATATATATATATATATATATATAACGAGAAGTTACCTGACATAAATACTAACCTGCGTAGTTATTTAATGTCTGACTAACAATACTAATGAGAGACTCACCTTCGTCTTACTAACCGGTATTGTAGTCAATGTGTTTATAACCTTTTTTGTTTAACGATTTGTGTGTTATCATATGCGATCCCATGGTCTTTGATTTGGTCACGGAAGTGATTTGTCTTTGATTTGTTGATCTAGAGTTGAATTTTAATTAGTTTTTCACTTTTGTATAATTAGTGTAGTGCTACATTTAGTCTTTGTTTTTGAATAAATTTGACAATTTATATCTTTGGAATTGGGGTCTGCTTCAAATTATTACAGAAATTGAGTTCTACAAGATTCCAGGATTCGTGATAAGGTGATACTATAAATTCACTTCTCTAATTGAAGTTTATAAGTGTACCTTACGCTACACATGTCAATGAGGGAAATAAGTATTTGATCCCCTATCAATCAGCAAGATTTCTGGCTCCCAGGTGTCTTTTATACAAGTAACGAGCTGAGATCAGGAGCACTCTCTTAAAGGGAGTGCTCCTAATCTCAGCTCGTTACCTGTATAAAAGGCATCTGTCCACAGAAGCAATCAATCAATCAGATTTCAAACTCTCCACCATGGCCAAGACCAAAGAGCTGTCCAAGGATGTCAGGGACAAGATTGTAGACCTACACAAGGCTGGAATGGGCTACAAGACCATCGCCAAGCAGCTTGGTGAGAAGGTGACAACAGTTGGTGCGATTATTCGCAAATGGAAGAAACACAAAATAACTGTCAGTGTCCCTCGATCTGGGGCTCCATGCAAGATCTCACCCCGTGGAGTTTCAATGATCATGAGAACGGTGAGGAATCAGCCCAGAACTACACGGGAGGATCTTGTTAATGATCTCAAGGCAGCTGGGACCATAGTCACCAAGAAAACAATTGGTAACACACTACGCCGTGAAGGACTGAAATCCTGCAGCGCCCGCAAGGCCCCCCTGCTCAAGAAAGCACATGTACAGGCCCGTCTGAAGTTTGCCAATGAACATCTGAATGATTCAGAGGAGAACTGGGTGAAAGTGTTGTGGTCAGATGAGACCAAAATCGAGCTCTTTGGCAACTCAACGCGCCGTGTTTGGAGGAGGAGGAATGCTGCCTATGACCCCAAGAACACCATCCCCACCGTCAAACATGGAGGTGGAAACATTATGGTTTGGGGGTGTTTTTCTGCTAAGGGGACAGGACAACTGCACCGCATCAAAGGGACGATGGATGGGGCCATGTACCGTCAAATCTTGGGTGAGAACCTCCTTCCCTCAGCCAGGGCATTGAAAATGGGTCATGGATGGGTATTCCAGCATGACAATGACCCAAAACACACAGCCAAGGCAACAAAGGAGTGGCTCAAGAAGAAGCACATTAAGGTCCTGGAGTGGCCTATCCAGTCTCCAGATCATAATCCCATAGAAAATCTGTGGAGGGAGCTGAAGGTTTGAGTTGCCAAACGTCAGCCTTGAAACCTTAATGACTTGGAGAGGATCTGCAAAGAGGAGTGGGACAAAATCCCTCCTGAGATGTGTGCAAACCTGGTGGCCAACTACAAGAAACATCTGACCTCTCTGATTGCCAACAAGGGTTTTGCCACTAAGTACTAAGTCGAAGGGGTCAAATACTTATTTCCCTCATTAACATGCAAATCAATTTATAACTTTTTTGAAATGCATTTTTCTGGATTTTTTTGTCTCTCACTGTTAAAATACACCTACCATTAGAATTATAGACTGATCATTTCTTTGTCAGTGGGCAAACGTATAGAATCAGCAGGGGATCAAATACTTTTTTCCCTCACTGTATATTTTATATAGCAGCCATTTTTTATAAAACTGATAGATGTGAAAACAAGTTGGAAGATGTCTCTGCTATGTTAATGAATACAGCTATTTTTAAACCTATAGTGGATCTTTTTGGACATCAGTAACATACAAGTCCTCACATGTTTAATCAATGTAATCCTTCAGCAATTCATGTTTATTTCGGCACTGGGAGTTTTGGCAGAGTGGGAGGCACACGTTATTTTTCTATGGTAGTCAGAGAGATTATAGTTTTTTCTGATTGCTGAGGCACTATCTTTGAAACTATAGGCTGTTTTTGAAAAACTCTACACACTAAACACAAAACCTTACACCAAACCAGCAAAATATTATACATCTCTTGCAAAAGCAAACAATTCTAGCAAAACTCTTCAAACTCTTTAAACAAATTGTGTTTTTGCATCAATACAGTACACACAAACCATCATTTGAATAAGCACACAAAGCGCCAACTAAGCATGCATGATAGTATAAATGAAAAACACTTGTGGCTTTTGCGTTTTCATGTACAGGGCATAGCAGTTTGCAATAAAGTTTATTCATACATACACACAGGCATCCAAATGTGTAAAGTATGCTTCCAACAATCTCCGCTTTCGCCTCCCACCACTCTCTGGATTTCCTCACTCTCACTGAGACATGGATCTCCCCGGAGAACTCATCCACCCCTGCTGCCTTATCCTCTGTGTTTGTCCTGTCCCACTCCCCCCATCTTAGATCCTGCTCTCCCCTTCTCTCCTCTTCTCTGTGCCCCCCCCCCTCTCTCTCCTCTATCGCCACCAACAGCTTTGAATTCCATGCAGTGGAACTCACCTCTGTCTCTCACCTCTTCCTTCTAGTTCTCTACTGCCCTCCTGGTCCACTCGCCTCCTTCCTGGATGAACTCGACTTTCTTCTCTCCTCCCTCCCCTTGCTGTCCTCACCTACCATCCTTTTGGGAGACTTTAACATCCACCTCTCCAACCCCTCCCACTCTGCCGAATTTCTTCCTCTCTTTCACTCCTTTAACCTCTCTCTCTCCATCTCCCCCCACTCACAGGGCAGGCTGCCAGTTACACCTCATCTTCTCTAGAGGCTGTTCTCCTTCACAACTCTCCGTGACACCCCTGGACATCTCAGACCACCATTTCATCTCCTTCTCTCTTTCCCTCCCCTCCCTCCCCACCCCCACCCTCTGTCACCTTCCGCAGTAATCTCCGCTCCGTCTCCCCCTCCACCCTTGCTTCCACTGCCCTCACTCTCTTACCTTCCATTGACTGTTTTTCCCATCTATCTGTCAACTGTGCTACCTCCTCTTTGTTCTCCTCCCTCACCTACTCCCTTGATTCTCTCTGTCCTCTCACGTCTCGTCCTGTCCGTCCCTCCCCTCCTCGGCCTTGGATCTCTTCCGTTCTCCGCTCAACCCGAACTAGTCTGCGTGCCACTGAAAAGAAGTGGAAAAGGACCAAACTCCCAGCTGCCCTCACCTCAGCCAAAATGTCACTCTTTGAATCCACTGTCAGCAACCCCCACAGACTCTACTTCACCTTCTCCTGCCTCTTTCCTCCTCCTCCTCCTCCCTCGTCTCTCACTGCAGATGATTTTGCCTCCTTCTTCTCCTCCAAGATCGCAGACATCCGCAAGCTCTTCAACAGTCCCCCCTCCTCTCCCATCACACCCAAACCTCCCACCGACCAAGCTTCCTTTTCTTAATTCTCGCCTCTATCGGACACTGAACTATTATCTCTCCTTCTACGTCACAAACCTACAACGTGCGCCCTGGACCCTCTCCCTTCTCGCCTCCTCCAAGCAGCCACTCCTGATCTCCTTCCTCCTCAACTCCTCACTCCTCTCTGACTGTTTCCCCTCTGCATTTAAACAAGCTGCTGTCATCCCACTCCTCAAGAAACCAACCTCTCCTCAGAACTACCGCCCTGTCTCCCTACTCCCCTTCCTCTCAAAGACTCTCGAGCGGGCGGTCCAACGTCAGCTCTCTGCCTTTCTGTCCCATCATTCACTCCTGGATCTTCTGCAATCCGGCTTCCACACAGCTCACTCCACTGAGACAGCTCTCCTGGCAGTCACTGACTCCCCCAGCTGTGCTCGGGCGGACTCCCTCTCCTCAGTCCTCATCCTCCTTGATCTCTCTGCAGCATTTGACACTGTCGATCACTCCATCCTCCTCTCCTGCCTCGCTGACCTCGGTATCTCTGGAACTGCTCTCACCTGGATCTCCTCCTACCTCAACGACTGGACCTACCAAGTGACATGGCAAGGTTCCTCATCCACCCGCAACCTCTCCTCATAGACGTACCCCAAGGCTCCGTCCTGGGCCCACTCCTGTTCTCTCTCTACACTCGCTCCATGGGCCCCCTCATCGCATCCCATGGTTTCTCCTACCACTTCTACGCAGATGATGCCCAGATCTTCCTGTCTTTTCCCTCTTCTGACCCTCTCATCCCCTCTCACATCTCTTCCTGTTTGTCTGCTATCTCCGCCTGGATGCAGTTGCACCACCTCAAGCTCAACCTCTCCAAATCGGATCTCCTCTTTTTCCCCACTCTTCCTCACCTTCTGCTGATCTCCCCATCTCAATCCCCTTGGAATCCACCACACTTTCTCCTTCATCTTCCGCTAAAAATCTAGGAGTCATCCTTGATCCTGCGCTCTCCTACACCCAGCACATCACCACGCTGAAACGCACCTGCAGATTCTTCCTGAGCAACATACGCCGAATCCGTCCCTTCCGCACCAACTACTTGACTCAGCTTCTCGTCCAGTCACTGGTCCTCTTCCACCTGGACTACTGCAACTCCCTCCTGGCTGGCCTGCCTGCAACTACTGCCGCTCCAGCTCATCCAGAACTCTGCGGCTCGTCTGGTAATCTCTTTCCCTCGCACACGCTACTCCACTGCTCCGCTCCCGCCACTGGCTCCCGATACAGACACAATATTATTATTATTATTTTTATTTCTTGGCAGACGCCCTTATCCAGGGCGACTTACAAAATAAGTGCAATACAAAGTGTTGAAGACACCAATTCCAAAGATATAAATTGTCAAATTTATTCAAAAACAAAGACTAAATGTAGCACTACACTAATTATACAAAAGGGAAAAACTAATTCAAATTCAACTCTAGATCAACAAAACAAAGACAAATCACTTCCGTGACCAAATCAAAGATCATGGGATCGCATATGATAACACACAAATTGTTAAACAAAAAAGGTTATAAACACATTGACTACAATGCCGGTTAGTAAGACGAAGGTGAGTCTCTCATTAGTATTGTTAGTCAGACATTAAATAACTACGCAGGTTAGTACTTATGTCAGGTAACTTCTCGTTATATATATATCAGTCTCATTTACGTTTAGGTGCCGAGAAAGATCCTAACATTACTTGTTACCACAATTTCCATTAATTGATTATTATTCAATGATTAAAGATAGGCAGGGCCACCTATAATCTGGTGTCTATTAACTTGTGTCAATTTCAGACTAAACAGTTAAACAGGAATGAGAAGATATCTGTCGGCGTTGACAGATTTTATTTCTAAAATTATCAACAAAACAGTTTAATGCAACACACATTTATAATTAAGAAAACTAAATGATATTACACATTCTAGAGTTATGAATCACAGATTAACATTTCTAATTGATTTCTCAAATGTCATGAATCACAAACTCCAAACTGTTAAACTTATCTGAACTTCGTCGCAGAGAGGCCTCTCTGGCTTCGGGCTCAGATAACAGCACACGGCACGAGGTCCGTGTGGTTTGGAACAAAGGCAGTCCGGTTCGGCTTTGTCCAAGAACTTCCACTCAGTCGATGCACCTGGAAGTTAGGGTTTCGCGAATGTAGAGTCTTTTCCAAACAGATTCTCCACTGATTTGAAGGCTCCAAGGTTGTGCACAAAATCTTCTTTGTAAGCAGGGTTCCACCGTAGTTACTTGAAGACAAAGTCTTTGAGGAAAGCAGGGCCCTGATTGTTCCAAGGGTCAAGTTTCTTAAGACTCAAATAGCTATTTAAATGACTGAACACTTTCATATTCAGTCGACAGTCAATTGTCCAGCTGTAAAACTCCACTGATCAGGTGGGCACAGGCGGGCAGCGCAGTCTGTAAAGTTCTTTATTTAATAAAGTCCTTTAAAAGAATTCTTCGTACGGCTCAATCTCCTTCTCCCAGGGTTCAAGTCCCTGTTCGGGCGCAGTGTTGAGACCTTGATGACCGAGGGCAATGATGGTGAAAAGCCTGGACGGCCTTCCTCGGGACAATGAGATACGGAGTTGCGTCTAGGCGAGGTGTCCTGTCCTCTTTGCTTCCTTCGGCAAATATCCAGCCTTGCAAGTGTTGTCTTCCAGAGGCAAGTCAAGCCAGGAACTCTGAGAGATGTTGTTGCAGTTGACGACGTGTCACATTAGAACAGGACAACATGCATCTCTACTTGACTTGGCACAATCTGTGAGGGTTGGGCCAACACAACCTACTCAATGTGTCCACACATTTGCTGGCGTCTTGAAATACTTGGAATGACCTGTGGCCCCATACCATGCAGAAGTCCACAGCTATGCGTGTCAGCATGCACTGCTCCTCATCCCCAATGTGCCACTTGTAAGAACTGTGTAAAAAGCGACAGAGAACGTGATCAGCAAAGAAACACAATTCCCCTGAGAACGACAATCATCGTGCCGATCGTAATCTCAGTGCATACCTGGATGCCCAACAAGCCAAGACAGTGGTTCCCAAGCGTTTTAATGCCACGGCACACTTTGCTGAGACCAAAAACCTTTGCGGCGCACCAACACGGAAAATAAAAAAGGATTTACTAGGTATTGTCTCACCTGAATGGCAACAGGCTGCTAAAACTTTTATCACACGCACATTGCATGTTAAAGTATGTCAGTAAGGGAGTAATTAAAAGGGCAAATGTGTGAAGTGCAAGGAGTGGCCTTTAGTGGTTAGGTAAAAAAGTAGACCAGACACAATAAACTATTCGCAGTAAATATAAATTCACAGCAAAATAGGTTCAGTTCACAATATCCTATAACAAGCTCTATTCAACACAGTGGTTAAACATTACAAAGGGCATTACAATTGGTGAAAAACAATAGCACACGGATCAAACATGCTATCCCCGCCGTTTTATTCGATTTGATTAGACGTTTCGCGACCGAAACGTTTTGTGTGCGGACTGAACGCACACCTGAGCCGAGCACGATCACAATACATATCCACAGTTAATCTAAGCGGTATCGTATTGTAACCGTTTCAGTTTGTTATCAACCCTTCCGGATCCAAAACCAGGAGTCAGCCTTTTCGGTGGACACGCTGTTGACTTCTCACAAGCACCATCCGCCTTCACAGAGGCAGCGCTAGCAGTGGAAAGAACGAAGAACTGCAGGAGAAACGCCGGGGCTATTTAGAGCCCGATTATTCATCGCAGAGGGGGGAAACCAAAGCCAAATGAGACTTAGAGGAACAGGAGACATCCAACAACAGTACACAACGGTACAGTACACAATCAATACATAACAATGAACAGGCCCTTAATTCACTCTTTACAGTCCTTTCTCTTATCTCCCAGCAGCCCCTACGGAGATGGCCGCATATTAATCGAGAGGGGCGGTGCTGCCTCTCCATCTCCGTTACAGTATCAAAAAATTAAGCCTACCAAAAGGGCAAGAACAAACACATTGAATAATATTGATAAAATCGATTTCGTTCACCAGTCCAACTTAGAACAAGGACAAGCAGAGTGCAAGATGAAAAGGAATTCACCATCTGTCCCTTTAATCAATTGCCTTTCAGTACCACTGATAGCACTGCGACTCAGTGTAGGTGTGCGTTCAGTCCGGCAAACACAACATTTCAGTTATGAAACGCTTTCTACAGGTGATGTATGAATGTAACATTTTCACAAATTTGAATAAGTTTGATTTGATACAAGATTTATGAAGTTGAACCAAAAAAATTACATCATATTTTTGAGGGGATAAAAATCTCACGACACAATTGGGTAGTCCTCACGGCACACGGGTTGAAAACCACTGAGCCAAGCCACGGTGCTTCTTGGCTTTGCACGGCCACTGAGACTGCCAGGGGAAGGCGGTGTGGAGCTTCCCTTCGGTAGCTCAGTTGGTAGAGCGGAGGACTGTAGGTTTCAGGCAGCGGGCACCCTTAGGGCGCTGGTTCAATTCCGTCTCGAAGGAAGCCGTGCTTATGGTTTGGCGTTGGTTTTGGACGAGCTCCCAAATGTCAAGCCATTGGAATTGCATGAGGACAAGCAGAAAACCCCGGCAATTCGGATTTGTTGTCGAGAACTCGCATTGCCCAAACATCTCGTATTGCATGTGACCCTTTTCACCCTGAGCCCAGTTTTCTAAACCGGCCAGAAAGCGGTCTGGAACAATCATGAAGCCAACACATTGTGAAGCACTTCACTGAAGCCCGGGTAGCTCAGCCGGTAGAGCATCAGACTTTTAATCTGAGGGTCCAGGGTTCAAGTCCCTGTTCGGGCGCAGTGTTGAGACCTTGTTGACCGAGGGCAATGATGGTGAAAAGCGTCTAGGCGAGGTGTCCTGTCCTCTTTGCTTCCTTCGGCAAATATCCAGCCTTGCAAGTGTTGTCTTCCAGAGGCAAGTCAAGCCAGGAACTCTGAGAGATGTTTTTGCAGTTGACGACGTGTCACTTTAGAACAGGACAACATGCATCTCTACTTGACTTGGCACAATCTGTGAGGGTTGGGCCAACACAACCTACTCAATGTGTCCACACATTTGCTGGCGTCTTGAAATACTTGGAATGACCTGTGGCCCCATACCATGCAGAAGTCCACAGCTATGCGTGTCAGCATGCACTGCTCCTCATCCCCAATGTGCCACTTGTAAGAACTGTGTAAAAAGCGACAGAGAACGTGATCAGCAAAGAAACACAATTCCCCTGAGAACGACAATCATCGTGCCGATCGTAATCTCAGTGCATACCTGGATGCCCAACAAGCCAAGACAGTGGTTCCCAAGCGTTTTAATGCCACGGCACACTTTGCTGAGACCAAAAACCTTTGCGGCGCACCAACATGGAAAAAAAAAAAGGATTTACTAGGTATTGTCTCACCTGAATGGCAACAGGCTGCTAAAACTATTATCACACGCACATTGCATGTTAAAGTATGTCAGTAAGGGAGTAATTAAAAGGGCAAATGTGTGAAGTGCAAGGAGTGGCCTTTAGTGGTTAGGTAAAAAAGTAGACCAGACACAGTAAACTATTCGCAGTAAATATAAATTCACAGCAAAATAGGTTCAGTTCACAATATCCTATAACAAGCTCTATTCAACACAGTGGTTAAACGTTACAAAGGGCATTACAATTGGTGAAAAACAATAGCACACGGATCAAACATGCTATCCCCGCCGTTTTATTCGATTTGATTAGACGTTTCGCGACCGAAACGTTTTGTGTGCGGACTGAACGCACACCTGAGCCGAGCACGATCACAATACATATCCACAGTTAATCTAAGCGGTATCGTATTGTAACAGTTTCGGTTTGTTATCAACCCTTCCGGATCCAAAACCAGGAGTCAGACACCCTTTTCGGTGGACACGCTGTTGACTTCTCACAAGCACCATCCGCCTTCACAGAGGCAGCGCTAGCAGTGGAAAGAACGAAGAACTGCAGGAGAAACGCCGGGGCTATTTAGAGCCCGATTATTCATCGCAGAGGGGGGAAACCAAAGCCAAATGAGACTTAGAGGAACAGGAGACATCCAACAACAGTACACAACGGTATAGTACACAATCAATACATAACAATGAACAGGCCCTTAATTCACTCTTTACAGTCCTTTCTCTTATCTCCCAGCAGCCCCTACGGAGATGGCCGCATATTAATCGAGAGGGGCGGTGCTGCCTCTCCATCTCCGTTACAGTATCAAAAAATTAAGCCTACCAAAAGGGCAAGAACAAACACATTGAATAATATTGATAAAATCGATTTCGTTCACCAGTCCAACTTAGAACAAGGACAAGCAGAGTGCAAGATGAAAAGGAATTCACCATCTGTCCCTTTAATCAATTGCCTTTCAGTACCACTGATAGCACTGCGACTCAGTGTAGGTGTGCGTTCAGTCCGGCAAACACAACATTTCAGTTATGAAACGCTTTCTACAGGTGATGTATGAATGTAACATTTTCACAAATTTGAATAAGTTTGATTTGATACAAGATTTATGAAGTTGACCCAAAAAAATGACATCATATTTTTGAGGGGATAAAAATCTCACGACACAATTGGGTAGTCCTCACGGCACACGGGTTGAAAACCACTGAGCCAAGCCACGGTGCTTCTTGGCTTTGCACGGCCACTGAGACTGCCAGGGGAAGGCGGTGTGGAGCTTCCCTTCGGTAGCTCAGTTGGTAGAGCGGAGGACTGTAGGTTTCAGGCAGCGGGCACCCTTAGGGCGCTGGTTCAATTCCGTCTCGAAGGAAGCCGTGCTTATGGTTTGGCGTTGGTTTTGGACGAGCTCCCAAATGTCAAGCCATTGGAATTGCATGAGGACAAGCAGAAAACCCCGGCAATTCGGATTTGTTGTCGAGAACTCGCATTGCCCAAACATCTCGTATTGCATGTGACCCTTTTCACCCTGAGCCCAGTTTTCTAAACCGGCCAGAAAGCGGTCTGGAACAATCATGAAGCCAACACATTGTGAAGCACTTCACTGAAGCCTGGGTAGCTCAGCCGGTAGAGCATCAGACTTTTAATCTGAGGGTCCAGGGTTCAAGTCCCTGTTCTAGGCGAGGTGTCCTGTCCTCTTTGCTTCCTTCGGCAAATATCCAGCCTTGCAAGTGTTGTCTTCCAGAGGCAAGTCAAGCCAGGAACTCTGAGAGATGTTTTTGCAGTTGACGACGTGTCACTTTAGAACAGGACAACATGCATCTCTACTTGACTTGGCACAATCTGTGAGGGTTGGGCCAACACAACCTACTCAATGTGTCCACACATTTGCTGGCGTCTTGAAATACTTGGAATGACCTGTGGCCCCATACCATGCAGAAGTCCACAGCTATGCGTGTCAGCATGCACTGCTCCTCATCCCCAATGTGCCACTTGTAAGAACTGTGTAAAAAGCGACAGAGAACGTGATCAGCAAAGAAACACAATTCCCCTGAGAACGACAATCATCGTGCCGATCGTAATCTCAGTGCATACCTGGATGCCCAACAAGCCAAGACAGTGGTTCCCAAGCGTTTTAATGCCACGGCACACTTTGCTGAGACCAAAAACCTTTGCGGCGCACCAACATGGAAAAAAAAAAAGGATTTACTAGGTATTGTCTCACCTGAATGGCAACAGGCTGCTAAAACTATTATCACACGCACATTGCATGTTAAAGTATGTCAGTAAGGGAGTAATTAAAAGGGCAAATGTGTGAAGTGCAAGGAGTGGCCTTTAGTGGTTAGGTAAAAAAGTAGACCAGACACAGTAAACTATTCGCAGTAAATATAAATTCACAGCAAAATAGGTTCAGTTCACAATATCCTATAACAAGCTCTATTCAACACAGTGGTTAAACGTTACAAAGGGCATTACAATTGGTGAAAAACAATAGCACACGGATCAAACATGCTATCCCCGCCGTTTTATTCGATTTGATTAGACGTTTCGCGACCGAAACGTTTTGTGTGCGGACTGAACGCACACCTGAGCCGAGCACGATCACAATACATATCCACAGTTAATCTAAGCGGTATCGTATTGTAACAGTTTCGGTTTGTTATCAACCCTTCCGGATCCAAAACCAGGAGTCAGACACCCTTTTCGGTGGACACGCTGTTGACTTCTCACAAGCACCATCCGCCTTCACAGAGGCAGCGCTAGCAGTGGAAAGAACGAAGAACTGCAGGAGAAACGCCGGGGCTATTTAGAGCCCGATTATTCATCGCAGAGGGGGGAAACCAAAGCCAAATGAGACTTAGAGGAACAGGAGACATCCAACAACAGTACACAACGGTATAGTACACAATCAATACATAACAATGAACAGGCCCTTAATTCACTCTTTACAGTCCTTTCTCTTATCTCCCAGCAGCCCCTACGGAGATGGCCGCATATTAATCGAGAGGGGCGGTGCTGCCTCTCCATCTCCGTTACAGTATCAAAAAATTAAGCCTACCAAAAGGGCAAGAACAAACACATTGAATAATATTGATAAAATCGATTTCGTTCACCAGTCCAACTTAGAACAAGGACAAGCAGAGTGCAAGATGAAAAGGAATTCACCATCTGTCCCTTTAATCAATTGCCTTTCAGTACCACTGATAGCACTGCGACTCAGTGTAGGTGTGCGTTCAGTCCGGCAAACACAACATTTCAGTTATGAAACGCTTTCTACAGGTGATGTATGAATGTAACATTTTCACAAATTTGAATAAGTTTGATTTGATACAAGATTTATGAAGTTGACCCAAAAAAATGACATCATATTTTTGAGGGGATAAAAATCTCACGACACAATTGGGTAGTCCTCACGGCACACGGGTTGAAAACCACTGAGCCAAGCCACGGTGCTTCTTGGCTTTGCACGGCCACTGAGACTGCCAGGGGAAGGCGGTGTGGAGCTTCCCTTCGGTAGCTCAGTTGGTAGAGCGGAGGACTGTAGGTTTCAGGCAGCGGGCACCCTTAGGGCGCTGGTTCAATTCCGTCTCGAAGGAAGCCGTGCTTATGGTTTGGCGTTGGTTTTGGACGAGCTCCCAAATGTCAAGCCATTGGAATTGCATGAGGACAAGCAGAAAACCCCGGCAATTCGGATTTGTTGTCGAGAACTCGCATTGCCCAAACATCTCGTATTGCATGTGACCCTTTTCACCCTGAGCCCAGTTTTCTAAACCGTCCAGAAAGCGGTCTGGAACAATCATGAAGCCAACACATTGTGAAGCACTTCACTGAAGCCTGGGTAGCTCAGCCGGTAGTGCATCAGACTTTTAATCTGAGGGTCCAGGGTTCAAGTCCCTGTTCGGGCGCAGTGTTGAGACCTTATTGACCGAGGGCCATGATGGTGAAAAGCCTGGACGGCCTTCCTCGGGACAATGAGATACGCAGTTGCGTCTAGGTGAGGTGTCCTGTCCTCTTTGCTTCCTTCGGCAAATATCCAGCCTTGCAAGTGTTGTCTTCCAGAGGCAAGTCAAGCCAGGAACTCTGAGAGATGTTTTTGCAGTTGACGACGTGTCACTTTAGAACAGGACAACATGCATCTCTACTTGACTTGGCACAATCTGTGAGGGTTGGGCCAACACAACCTACTCAATGTGTCCACACATTTGCTGGCGTCTTGAAATACTTGGAATGACCTGTGGCCCCATACCATGCAGAAGTCCACAGCTATGCGTGTCAGCATGCACTGCTCCTCATCCCCAATGTGCCACTTGTAAGAACTGTGTAAAAAGCGACAGAGAACGTGATCAGCAAAGAAACACAATTCCCCTGAGAACGACAATCATCGTGCCGATCGTAATCTCAGTGCATACCTGGATGCCCAACAAGCCAAGACAGTGGTTCCCAAGCGTTTTAATGCCACGGCACACTTTGCTGAGACCAAAAACCTTTGCGGCGCACCAACATGGAAAAAAAAAAAGGATTTACTAGGTATTGTCTCACCTGAATGGCAACAGGCTGCTAAAACTATTATCACACGCACATTGCATGTTAAAGTATGTCAGTAAGGGAGTAATTAAAAGGGCAAATGTGTGAAGTGCAAGGAGTGGCCTTTAGTGGTTAGGTAAAAAAGTAGACAGACAAACTAAATAATTACTTGATGCAAATCATTTATTTAGTGCAGACAGACCAAGACCAGACACAATAAACTTTTCGCAGTAAATATAAATTCACAGCAAAATAGGTTCAGTTCACAATATCCTATAACAAGCTCTATTCAACACAGTGGTTAAACGTTACAAAGGGCATTACAATTGGTGAAAAACAATAGCACACGGATCAAACATGCTATCCCCGCCGTTTTATTCGATTTGATTAGACGTTTCGCGACCGAAACGTTTTGTGTGCGGACTGAACGCACACCTGAGCCGAGCACGATCACAATACATATCCACAGTTAATCTAAGCGGTATCGTATTGTAACCGTTTCGGTTTGTTATCAACCCTTCCGGATCCAAAACCAGGAGTCAGACACCCTTTTCGGTGGACACGCTGTTGACTTCTCACAAGCACCATCCGCCTTCACAGAGGCAGCGCTAGCAGTGGAAAGAACGAAGAACTGCAGGAGAAACGCCGGGGCTATTTAGAGCCCGATTATTCATCGCAGAGGGGGGAAACCAAAGCCAAATGAGACTTAGAGGAACAGGAGACATCCAACAACAGTACACAACGGTACAGTACACAATCAATACATAACAATGAACAGGCCCTTAATTCACTCTTTACAGTCCTTTCTCTTATCTCCCAGCAGCCCCTACGGAGATGGCCGCATATTAATCGAGAGGGGCGGTGCTGCCTCTCCATCTCCGTTACAGTATCAAAAAATTAAGCCTACCAAAAGGGCAAGAACAAACACATTGAATAATATTGATAAAATCGATTTCGTTCACCAGTCCAACTTAGAACAAGGACAAGCAGAGTGCAAGATGAAAAGGAATTCACCATCTGTCCCTTTAATCAATTGCCTTTCAGTACCACTGATAGCACTGCGACTCAGTGTAGGTGTGCGTTCAGTCCGGCAAACACAACATTTCAGTTATGAAACGCTTTCTACAGGTGATGTATGAATGTAACATTTTCACAAATTTGAATAAGTTTGATTTGATACAAGATTTATGAAGTTGACCCAAAAAAATGACATCATATTTTTGAGGGGATAAAAATCTCACGACACAATTGGGTAGTCCTCACGGCACACGGGTTGAAAACCACTGAGCCAAGCCACGGTGCTTCTTGGCTTGGCACGGCCACTGAGACTGCCAGGGGAAGGCGTTGAGGAGCTTCCCTTCGGTAGCTCAGTTGGTAGAGCGGAGGACTGTAGGTTTCAGGCAGCGGGCACCCTTAGGGCGCTGGTTCAATTCCGTCTCGAAGGAAGCCGTGCTTATGGTTTGGCGTCGGTTTTGGACGAGCTCCCAAATGTCAAGCCATTGGAATTGCATGCGGACAAGGAGAAAACCCCGGCAATTCGGATTTGTTGTCGAGAACTCGCATTGCCCAAACATCTCGTATTGCATGTGACCCTTTTCACCCTGAGCCCAGTTTTCTAAACCGGCCAGAAAGCGGTCTGGAACAATCATGAAGCCAACACATTGTGAAGCACTTCACTGAAGCCCGGGTTGTTGACCGAGGGCCATGATGGTGAAAATCCTCTGCGACGCAGGAGACGAATATGAGTATGTGCCTGTAAGTAGTGACTGTGAGGTGTGAAGGATGCTTCCTAACACAGATCTCTTACCTGGTTGCAGGTGCATGGTGGGCGAGAACACTGGGCCAGCCCAGTGGCCGGACACGAGCCGTTTGGTAGAGGCCATCTGCGCCCAGCTGTGCCTCATTCACCCGTCCCCCACCCAGACCGGAATGAAGCGCCTGTAATAGCCGGTGAGGCCAAGAAACGCACGTACCCGTTTCTTTGTCCGGGGGTTGAGGCCAAGGTTGAACAGCTGCCACTTTGTTCTCCTGGGGTTTGATCTGGGGGAGCTTAGGATCCCATGATGGGACCCACCTCCGGGGACGGTCAGTTCCCCCTGCTGGAGCCCGAGTCCAAGATTTTTTAACCATTTAATGAATGATTGTTTTTAAAATGACTTTTAAAAATGAATCTTAACTGTTTTTAAAGATTTAGTTGTTTTTAAATCACTAATTGTTTAGGGTTTTTTTGGTTTAGTTTTGTTTTATTTTTTTGTCAAATACATTGTCCGTTTTGGATTTAATTTTAAATGCATTGGACCTTTTTTGTTTGTTTTTTATTTTTACCTTTTTAATTGTTTCTTTATTTTGTCCAGTGCATTTTCAGTTATTTTCAATGTATTTGACTTTTATGTTGGTAGCAGTTTTGCTTTAATCACCTTTGTTTTGTTGTTTTGTGCACTTGTTTATTTGAAGTTAAGTATTTTGTTTTTTGTTAAATCACAAAGATTTAAAAAATTTTAAGTGATCTTAAGAATTGTATTTAAAAAAAAGTTTTTAATCATAAGTATTAAAAATTTGAATTGTTTTTATTTGTTAAATGTAAAATACTTCAAACAATAAAACAGTATTTGGCACAAACTAACTTGTATTGTTGTATTTTGTTAGCTTAAGATGGATGGATCTCCCAGTGTAAGGTAAGTGAGATGGACCCGGGGTCCCCACGGTGCTTTGGCTACATATCGCTTTACAGCCACCTCGTCTGCCCTGCCTCGACACCCCCAAGTATCTGTGACCCCTGGCTTTATGAGCTGAGCTGCATGTTTGCTATGCGCTGCATCCTCACCGTGTGTGCTGTGCATGTGGAGTGGCATGCTGTGATATAGTGTAGTGGCATGGTGTGATGTAGTGGCATGGTGTGATATGATGTAGTGGCACAGTAACATGGTTGATTGAATGATAAGGCTTCATAGACCTAGTCACCTTGGCATTAACATAGATTTGGATAATTTCACCATTAGTTACATCTCTGTTGTTGTAGTTATTTGATGTTCGACTAACAATACTAATGAGAGACTCACCTTCGTCTTACTAACCGGTATTTTAGTCAATGTGTTTATAACCTTTTTTGTTTAACGATTTGTGTTATCATATGCGATCCCATGGTCTTTGATTTGGTCACGGAAGTGATTTGTCTTTCATTTGTTGATCTAGAGTTGAATTAGTTTTTCCCTTTTGTATAATTAGTGTAGTGCTACATTTAGTCTTTGTTTTTGAATAAATTTGACAATTTATATCTTTGGAATTGGTGTCTGCGTCCAATTATTACAGAAATTGAGTTCTACAAGATTCCAGGATTCGTGATAAGGTGATACTATAAATTCACTTCTTTAATTGAAATTTATAAGCGTACCTTACGCTACAAAAGGGACTTGAATAATATTTAGTTGTGGGCCGACACCTGGCAGATGAAATTCAATGTGGACAAGTGCAAGGTAATACGTGCAGGTCACAAAAATGTCCACTGTAATTACACTATGGGAGGAATAGAACTAGATGAATTATCGCATGAGAAAGACCTAGGAGTCTATGTGGACTCCTCACTTTCTCCATCCAAACAATGTGGGGAAGCAATACAAAAGGCAAACCGAATGTTAGGTTTTATCGTCAAAAGTGTAGAATTGAGAACAAGGGCAGTAATGTTCAGACTGTACAATGCACTAATTAGAGCTCATCTGGATACTGTGTACAGTTCTGGGCTCCACACTTCAAGAAAGATATCGCTGCTCTAGAGGCAGTTCAGAGGAGAGCAACCAGACTTATTCCAGGTCTGAAGGGAATGTCCTACTGAGAGACTGAGGAACTGAACCTTTTCACCCTGGAACAGAGGAGACTACATGGGGACTTGATCCAAGTCTTCAAAATCATGAAAGGCATCGACCACGTCAAACCAGAGGAGCTTTTCCAGATCACCAGGGACACACGCACCCGGGGACACAAATGGAAATTAGGCTTCAAGGCATTCAAAATGCAAAACAGGAGATACTTCTTCACACAGAGAGTTGTCACAATCTGGAACAAACTCCCACAAACTGTGGTAGAAGCTGAAAATTTGGGAACATTTAAAGTCAGACTGGATAGAATCCTTGGATCACTCAGTTATTAATGGACACCAAAGGAGCACGATGGGTCGAATGGCCTCCTCTCGTTTGTAAACTTTCTTATGTTCTTATGACTTTATATTGTATCAGTTGTATTTTGGTGTTACTAGTCATTGTGAATGTGTTCCTGCAGATTTGCGTCCAGAAGCTGGTATCAGTGTGGTTTGCCAGATCTTTATCCCATTCTCTGATTGAAAGGGATATTGCTGAATCATTTGTGGATAAGAGCTGATATCATTTTGATAAGGGTTTCTTGGAGAGGGATATTTTGTAGATTTTTCCCAGTAAAGGGGGTTGTTGTAAATTGTAATTGATTTAAATTAATTTTAGATTTTATAGCATTTTTCAGTTGGAGATATTGGAGAAATTGTTCTTTACCAATACCAAGCTTCTGTTTCAAATCAGTGAAGGTGAGGAGGTTGTTATTTTCAAATGTGTGATATAAATGTGTAATACCTTTAATTTTCAACATGCTAAAGACTTTTGGTGTTTTGTTAATAAGGAAGTCAGCATTAGACCATATTGGGGTGTACTTGCAAGGTAATTGTAAACTGAGTGATTTTGTTAGTTCTTCACCAAGATGTCAGAGTTGTGCAGATTACAGTGTTCTTAAAGCAGTTATGACGTTTTACAGTTGGGGTTATGAAGCGTAAGTCAATAATTGAAATGTATTTACATACAGTCTGTTCGATTTCTATCCATGGGTTGATGTGTTTTTGAGTATAGCTATTTTGGAATATATTGTAGTTGATTAGCCATGTAGTATTGAAAAGCAATTGGTGTATCAAGGACTGCTTGTAGTTTACTTTTCTGTAATGTGGTTAACTTAATCTGATTTTGTTTTACATTTTTTAATGATTGAATCTAATGTTTGGAACCAAGTGGTTGTAGGTTGTACTGGAACCATGGTGAACATTTTGGGCAGAATGGACATTTTAATTGTTGCAATTCTGCCAATGATGGAGAGTTGGCTGAGTTCACGACACGCATACTTTAACGAGTCTGCACAGACTCTGCGACATACCTGTCCAAACGCATACATTTTAACCTACTTTTCACTTATTATGTGCATTTGTGAGTTGCACACCTGGCAAGGAAATCCATAATAATGTTTTACATGTGTATTTCTTTCAAATCACACATTTAATGTAGATTTGAAACTACGGAAGAGCATTAGGGCCACTTAAGAGAGAAAAAATATATATATTTTGAGAAAAAAAGTTTGAGATTTAAAGTCGAAATAAACTTTTGAGAAAAAAAGTTGAAAGTTCAGGTTCAAACACCAACATATGGTGTTATAAGAGCCGAGGAGGCAGAGGGCAGAATGGAGCTGCCGCCGGTAACCTTTCATTATTGATCTGCTTTATTCACACACAGAGGGGTGAAAAGTAGTCACAAGTCATACTTCAGTAAAAGTAAAAATATTCTATCAAAAACTTACTCCAGTCAAAGCAAAAAGTCTCCCATTCAAACAGTACTTGAGTAACAGTAAAAAAGTAGCTGCTTTCAAGAGTACTCAATACCAAAAGTAAAAGTAAATTGTGCTTTTAGTAATAATGTGCATGTGTTAGTGTGTGGGCCTTATAAAGGGGGCACGCAATAGGTTCATTTGATGTTTTAATCGAACATTTTCTTTTCCAATAATTATCTAGGTAATTTTATTTTTATGGTTCCTTAATTTTGTCGTTTAGAAAACCACGTCCAACAAACAAATGTTATTTAGGTACATATCTGGAAATTACTTGAATTTGTATTCAATATTAACAAAGGATAACTTTGGGGGATTTATATAATATTCTATTTTGAGTTTTCTTGGCAAACTCACTGTTCACACACACACACATCCCAAAGAGTTGTATAAACACAAAACGCAAAACAAAATAAACAATATAAAATATGTACCCTTGTAGTGATCATATTTGTCATAATGTAATCTATTGCACTGTGGTGCAGGAGACTGGGTTTGAATCTCAAAACTCCCCAGGATGTTACTATACAGTGAGGGGAAAAAAGTATTTGATCCCCTGCTGATTTTGTACGTTTGGCCACTGACAAAGAAATGATCAGTCTATAATTTTAATGGTAGGTGTATTTTAACAGTGAGAGACAGAATAACAGCAAAAAAATCCAGAAAAACGCATTTCAAAAAAGCTATAAATTGATTTGCATGTTAATGAGGGAAATAAGTATTTGATCCCCTATCAATCAGCAAGATTTCTGGCTCCCAGGTGTCTTTTATACAGTTTTTCTGCTAAGGGGACAGGACAACTGCACCGCATCAAAGGGACGAAGGACGGGGCCATGTACTGTCAAATCTTGGGTGAGAACCTCCTTCCCTCAGCCAGGGCATTGAAAATGGGTCGTGGATGGGTATTCCAGCATGACAATGACCCAAAACACAAAGCCAAGGCAACAAAGGAGTGGCTCAAGAAGAAGCACATTAAGGTCATGGAGTGGCCTAGCCAGTCTCCAGACCTTAATCCCATAGAAAATCTGTGGAGGGAGCTGAAGGTTCAAGTTGCCAAACGTCAGCCTCGAGACCTTAATGACTTGGAGAGGATCTGCAAAGAGGAGTGGGACAAAATCCCTCCTGAAATGTGTGCAAACCTGGTGGCCAACTACAAGAAACGTCTGACCTCTGTGATTGCCAACAAGGGTTTTGCCACCAAGTACTAAATCGAAGGGGTCAAATACTTATTTCCCTCATTAACATGCAAATCAATTTATAACTTTTTTGAAATGCATTTTTCTGGATTTTTTTTTTTTTTGTTATTCTGTCTCTCACTGTTAAAATACACCTACTATTAGGTTATTATCATTTCTTTGTCAGTGGGCAAACGTACAAAATCAGCAGGGGATCAAATACTTTTTTCCCTCACTGTATACATACACAAGAATAATAATAATAAAACACTTTACACAATAAATTGTGTAAACTGGTGTATACATCTGTATGCACATATCTTAGCAGTTTTACACAATTAAAAAAACAAAGAACCAGTTATGAAAATAGCATGCAACTGAAATATTAGCCTATATTATGCAATGTGAAAGCGCTTTGAAATGGCTCGGTGTTATAGCTGCGTACAACAATGCAGAAAATGCGCTTTCCAAAACTAGAGTGCCCTCTGACATGGAGAAAATCATGTGTTTCACCAATAAATGCCATTTATTGGTCTATTTGTCCGTCATTCACTTTTTATTTTTTTTGGTGACAGCCTACACATTTTTTACTCTGTAACGAATGCCTTTTTAAAAGTAGCGGTTTCCAAATTTGAAAAATACTAAAAATAAATTTTAAAAAAGTACACGAAAAAGCTACTCAATTACAGGAACGAAAGTAGTTGTAATTCGTTACTTTCCACCCCTGTTTATTGGTAGCAGGGGTGGTCGTTCTTTGGACTTGTATTTAAACTGGCATTATTTTATTTTTTGGCGGACATTCATACAACTTGCCTGGCTGTAGTGTGGACTATTTTTTCGACACGGCCGACATTTTTTTTGCTTATTTGTTTTGTCTGCTGCCAGCACCAAGAACAAACGGCAAACGTACATGAGGACTTTGTTTTGCAATCTATTAAATGGAATACGCGTTACTCAGCATTGATCATAGTGTGCTATATGGGAGCGAATGCTATGTGCTTTTATTG
Organism: Amia ocellicauda; assembly: GCF_036373705.1. NCBI lineage: Eukaryota > Metazoa > Chordata > Actinopteri > Amiiformes > Amiidae > Amia > Amia ocellicauda. The sequence goes on from NC_089854.1 coordinate 52,382,839, forward strand.
TTTACAATCTCAGCACTTTGTGAATTGCATCAATACGCATTACAGCGCAAGCATTAAACACATTGAAGCTCGTCTGTCTCACTTGTCTTGTCTTTTTCCTGCTGTACTGTTCGATTTGCAAGCAAGTGCTGAATTTCAGTTTATTTTTTATTCAAACACTTTTTTTCTCTCTCTGCTGCTACGGATAACTGCGAAGTTCAATTGCAATTGTTCAACTCAACTACTAACAACTAAACTACTAAAAAAAAAAAAAGTACATAAAGAGACCAATACACACGCAGAAATAAAATAAAAGTAAATAAAATTAAAACGGCAACAAGTAAAAACGAAAATAAATAAATAAATAAAAATAACACCATGGCAGAGGCAGATGCAAATACAAAAGCAGTGCAGTTTAAGGCTGTCTTACCCCCACCTTTTACTGGTGATGGCAGTGAAAGTTTTTCTCAGTTTGCCCGCCGTCATAAGAAACAATGACTGGCATGGGGAACGACCAACTTGCTAAACTTTTACCATCAAGATTAGCAGGTGCTGCATTCAGTTACTGGGGCAGTCTTACTGATGCTGTGAAAAGGGATATGATGAAGTGTGTAAAAGTATGCAGTCTGTTTTTGGACAAAAGCAGATCCTTAACATATTTCAGACATACTTAAATGCTAGACCTCACCGAACCAATGAGCCACTGGAAGTGTATGCTGAATTAAGACATCTAGTGCAACAGGCTTTCCCTGATTATGGAGAAGGAACTATAGCAGGAGAAACCTTTCGACACTTAATTGCTGGACTTGACCCTGTATTGCAAGCTAAAATCTACAAGTTTGGAGCTACCACGCTGGATGATGCACTGAAAATTGCATGTCAATGTGAGAGAGCCCGCACAACATTACATGTTGCTCCTCTGCCAGCCTGCAGCTGAACTAACACACTGGCATACCAAGGCCCTGCATTGAATGTACCAATAATGACTGCTCCTACCACTGTTCATGGCCTCCCAGAATATAAAGCAGACAGGCTGGCTGAACAACTTCATAAACTCATATTTAAAGTGGAGCAACTGCAGTCTGATGTAAATTCCTGCTCAGACACAACCAAGAAGTATTGGCAACACACTAACAACAGAGCAAGCTTTGCATACTCACCTGAGCGTAGACCTACCGCACACAGGAGAACACCATCTACTGAGAGGGACTGAGATGACACCTCCAGCTGGTTCCACAGTGATTATCAACGGCAAACTTCATGTGGCAGAACCCATGAGGCACAAGCAGAGCAGAACACCAGGGGCCGAATTCCCTCGCGCAGTGAACATGACCACCATGAGACGTTCGGTCCCAGCCGACGTGAACGACTGGATTGCCATGACCACCCACCATTACAGATCCAACCAGAGTCCCAGTCCACATGACAGGAATGAGCGTTTTGTTTGTAGACATGAGGAGAGACCTCCACAGTATCGCCACAACTAACATGACCGGTCCAGCCAGAGTCCCAGTCCACGAGCCAAGTTTGAGTGTCCAGATCATAGAGACGAAGAGAGATCCCCCCAGTTTCATCGTCACTCACGCAGCCCAGGACCTCATCACAGACGTGTGCATTTCTCAGAGTCACAGAAGTCGGGAAACTGCCATTAGCTGGAGATGAGGGCCAGTCTCCAGCTACCTTGTTTGAGGCCCAACCTCAACCACCCGACCACCCCCAGCCATCACTTACAAGCAGACGTGAGTAAATCTTGCACTCCATATGTAAATGGCATTATTGAAGATCAGGAAGTAAGTATTTTTCTCAACACAGGAGCTGGTTTATCACTTATCAGTGACCATTAAGGCAGTGCATACCAGCCCTGAAATAATGCCCATTACAGAAAAATTTCCAGATTGCTCACACCCTTACAGGGGAATCCCTAGATATTCTTGGAATGCTGACAGTAACCTTAAGACTTGGTACAGAAGTCCTTAATACTAATGTTTATGTAGTACGGAACTCCAAGCAAGATGCATTGCTTGGGTGTGACTTTCTTCACAGACAAGGCGCCACAATTGACACTGAAAGAGGGGTCTGCACAATTCGGAATGAAATTCTTCCACTTTTAAATTTTTCAGTCACCACCTTCCTGCTGCAATGTGACAGCTGTCTCCTATGACAATACCCCTACAAACTGAGGTTGTTGTTGAGTTAACTGAAGCTGCATCTATTAAAGGTGGAACGTCATTGTATGGATTTCCTGGTGTGCTGGAACCTTACCTGCAACTGGAGGGTGACCTTGCAGTTGCCCGCAGCCTCTCATTGGTCAAGAATGGCCTCACAGTCATCCACCTGCTCAACCCTACCCCACCAGGATGTATAGCTACCACGAGAACTTGCCTTCTGACCTCTACCAACAAATGGACTGTACATTAGCAAATGTAACTACACGCACCACAGTATCTAATATCAGCTTACCCAATGTACACATCGACAAAGACCATCTCACTTCGTCACGGCCTCAGCGGGTGGATAAGCTTCTAGCCGACAACCATGAAGTTTTAACAGTTGTAATCGGTTGGGCACCAGGTGTGGAAAGAGTACACCAGAAAAAAAACAATAAAAGATTGACCAAGATCTAAGTAAAGAGGACAGCTAACTTGTGGAACATCACCAGGGCACAGGTAGTAAGAGCACTGACATAGAAAGTAAAGACAGAGAATAAAGATCACATAACCTGGACCCTGTGCCAGCTAGCCCGAGCATAAGATCCACAGGGTCAATAATTGCAGACAGATGTGAAGTCCACAATGATCCACACCATGCACTGTATAACGTAAACAATTAATTTAATGAAACAAAAAGCACAAATGCAATAAATACAATATCCAAAAATCCAAATCCTATCAAAAAATGTCTTGGCCAAAACAAACAAAAATGTTCAATGATAAATAGTTGGATTAACAAAAAGTGATCACAACAACCAAATACCTTACATTTCAATTTAGGTATACATTTGCATATTATTCTCCCCTTAGTTGAGCTCAACATAACCCGAAATACCCATACAAAAGATTAACAAACTAAAAAAGGCAGCAACAAAAAACAAAAGGACAGTTGTCAGACAAGACATACAAAGTTGGAAAATATGAAGAAAATTAAACAAGATTACACAGAAGAAAGTACTAATAATGATGGGGAAAAAAGAAGGGAAAAAAAACTAGTTAAGCTTCTGGGGTATAGTAATAAGGAAAGAAGCTAGACTGCAAAAAATACAAACGAAATGATAAAGGAAAACCCGTTGCAAACAAGTTAGAAAGTAGAATATGCACTATAAAAAGAAACAAGGAAGACGAAAAGAAATAGAAAACAGCAAAAGAGCCAATCTTCCCAAAAACTAAACGATAGATATAATAACTAGACAATAAACCAAGCAAGAATAGAAACGAAGGTATAGAATAATACCAATAACAATAATAACCGCCAATGATAAACGCTAATGACAACGGCGTGACAGGACTGGTAGAGGCAGTCAGGGAAACAATACAAAAAGAACAAAATCAAACCAGTCCAGAAATCCGGTCCACATCCAGACGTAGACAGCACAGCGCAATCCTCTCCCAAAGACTAGCAGCAATGTCCACCGCAAGCAACATACTCAATAGCACATCTCCAAGAAAATAATGGAAAAAACACTCCCGACAAACACTGCAGCCTCGCCACCTCACCTTCTTGCCTGCATGTGCATGAACTAATGCCCCGTTTCCACTGGCGGGGCGTCCGGACGCGCCGTGTTTTGCGGAGTTAAATCTCTGCTGCTGTTCGCGTCCGTAACGTCCTGAGGACACGATTCACTGTCAGAAGAGAGGAGTGCGCTGGACTGAGACACAGGAGGACACCAGACACATTGTGTCGGAAGATATAATCTCAAGAAATGACAGTTTTATTAGCAGCGTGGAGTGAAATCCACGTACAGAGACAATGACTGATACAGTTAATATCCGAGTGCATTAAAGACTGATTTCACAGGACCGGTGCAGTGACTGACTAGTTAAAATAAACTGAAGGATAATAATCGGATTGTATTAATATTGTATGAACAGCTGGGCGTGTTTCAGGCTGTGTTGTGTGAATGGTGTGCAGTCTGTTGTATATCAGCCCAGCAGAGACAGTCAGTATGAAGGCGAACACGATTCATTAAAGTGCCCATTTACAAGTGACATGAATGAATAAATAAATACAGCAGATCTGGGTTTCCTCTAAAACATAAGGACTGGTTTAATAAATGCGTCCATAAACGCCATGACTGAGACGCGCACACTTTAGTTCAATTATAACTGCTATATTGTATCTGGATGATTAATCGTGAAACGTGTGTATTTTGTTTCAACTGTATTACCCGGGTTAAGGACATCTGATAAGTACATTATAAATAATACGGCAAAAAGTGTTGTTTGCAGTTACAAATCTGTAGAAAGAGTAATAAATGAAGGGGGTCACGCTGTGCGTTTAAAACACATATATACTAGCACAAATGATGACGATAATAATAACAATACATATTTGCTATTTAGTATTATTGTTGCACATGGAAACGTATTCTTATGGTAACATGCTTGTCTGAATATAATGTTGCCTCTACACGTTTATCTCTTCCTAATATCTCTAACAGAAACGTGTATTTATTACGCTGTTTCCAATCCTGTAAAGAAAGAATAAAACAGACACAAAGTCCTGTCCACTCAGGCTGTGTCGCTCTAGTGTCTCCTGTCTCTGTTTTGAACACAAACCAAGCACAGTCGCTGCTCCTGCATCAGAGGACGGATCACAGCGGCCTGGTTTACAGACACGACACGGCGCTTAAACCAGTGGAACCGAGGCATAAACAGTCCGTCTGGGAAAATAGTTCCCCAGCTCCCATCTCCACTTACTTCTTAGTTCCCCCCTATTCCTTTACCCCCCCGCCCACCACCTTTTTATAGGGAAACCCTAGAGGACAATAGCAGCATAGCAGGTACAGTTGTTTGTTAAAGGAAAAGGGATTCTCTCTCTACTCCAGACTGTTACAACGTATTCAACTCCAATTCTACTAATTATGGCAGGACTGATTTAATCAAACATCACATCCATACTGCAACAGCATCCCCAGTCAGGCAGCGAGCATACCGCACCTCACCACCAGTGCGTGAAGAAATCAACCGCCAGGTTCAGAAGTTATCGGATGCTGATTTGACTGAGCCTAGCCACAGTCCCTGGGCATCTCCAGTGTTGTTAGTCAGGAAAAAGGATGGTTCATTCAGATTTTGTATTGACTACAGAAAGCTGAACTCGGTTACCATCAGGGATGCCCATCCTTTACCACGCGTTGACGATAGCCTGGATGCTTTGTCTGGAGCCACACTGTTTAGCACGCTTGATATGTCTAGTGGCTACTGGCAAATACAAATGGAAGAAAAGGACAGAGACAAGACTGCTTTCACTACTGGAGATGGATTATATGATTTCAAGGTCATGCCCATGGGGTTAAGTAATGCACCACCCACATTTCTTCGCTTAATGGAGTTAGTGTTACGTGGCCTCCACTGGTCTAAGACATTAGTTTATCTCGATGACATTATTGTCTTCAGTAAGACATTTGAAGACCACCTCACTAGCCTGCAAGAAGTGTTCCACAGACTCCGTCAAGCTGGTTTGAAACTTCATCCTAAGAAATGTCAGCTGTTCTGTGCTTTTTCTGGGACATGTTGTTTCACAGTAGGGCATTCATCCAGACCATGCAATTACAGAAAAAGTCCTAAAATGGCCTCAGCCTACTACTGCTACCGAGGTAAGAGCCTTTCTTCTTCTCTGTTCATACTACAGACGCTTCATTAAGGGGTTTGCAAAAATTGACACAAAAGCACGTCGTGTTTCAGTGGAATGCTGAATATGAAGAAGCATTCAATTTCTTTTGACTGACTTTATCAGAACCACCAATACTGACCTATCCGGACTTCACCAACAGTTCATCCTACACACAGATGCATCACATGACGTCATTGGTGCTGTACTGGCTCAAGAACAGCAAGGTGTGGAGAAAGTGGTTGCCTACGCGAGCCATGTGTTAACATCTGCAAAGCGCAAGTGGTCTACATTTGACCGAGAATGGTGGGCTATAGTGTGGTTACTGAGGCGTTTCTGTCATTATCTGTCAGGTCGCCCCTTCACCATTGTTACGGACCACCATCCATTAGTTGGTCTACAGAAGCTACCAATTGATGGGCTCTGGAGTTGGATGTATATAACTGGGTCACGCTGAGTCATGCCAATGCTGATTCTCTCTCCTGTCACCTGCGAGATGTCAGCGATACTCAGACCAGAATGGACAGGAACTGTAAGAATGTGAATTCCATCGCAACGCAGACGACTCCTGAAGCACCTTCAACTTGTGCTTGTTCAGTCCTTCGTAGACCTGTCCCAGGCATTGCCTGTTGACCTCTTTCAACATCAAAAGGAGGATGCCATACTATCCTAAATTCGAGAATGGCTAATTCAAGGGAAAAGACCACCTCTCTGGACATTGAGAAGTTCTCCAACACTTAGAGTGCTGTGGTTTCCTAAGCTGTGCCTGCAGAATGAGTTTTTGTGCCGACGTTATTACAAGAATTCACCTACCAGATCCTCATTCCAGGACTTTTAATACCACATGTCCTGCAATATTTGCATGGCCACCAGTCAGTCGCCCATTTAGGTTATAAAAAGACTTTAGCTCGTGCACAGGACCATTTTTATTGGTAATTTATGGCAAGAGACATTGAAAGCTACTGTCAACAATGCCTGGCATGTCAATCAAGAGCAATGCCAGTACCAGTTAATCAAGTTCCACTTCAAACTGTCCAGGCCTGCCAACCTTTTCAAAAAGTCGCTGCTGACATCACTGAACTTCCAATAACTCAGACAGGAAATAGGTACATCTTGGTAATTCAAGACTACTTTACCAAGTACGTTAACCTGTACCCAATGAAGGATCAACATGCAGTCATTGTTGCTAAGTATATTGTCGAGGAATATGTACGAGATCATGGTGTTCCTGAATACCTTCATACTGACCATGGAAGACAGTTTGAGGCCGACTTAAAGAGTTGTGTTCCCTTCTGGGCATTAATACAATGAGGACTTCACAAGGTGATGGATTAATAGAACGTTTTAATTGCACTCTGAAAGATCAACTTGCTAAGTGCTTGTATGAACAGCAGGATTCATGGGACAGCCTCCTAAGCCAAATACAATTAGCCTATAACACCAGTGTGCATACCAGCACTGGCTACACTCCTTTCTTTTTAGTGCATGGTCGAGAAGCTCGTTTACCTGTGCATTTGATATTTTCCTGCCCTGAAGCCCCATCTACAGCTTCACCTGGAACACCTGCAGAGTATGTGACATCTGTTTGAAATAAGTTAGATAATTAAAAAATAAATATCTAAAAAACTATAACTGCACTGATGAAACAAAACATGGCACAAACCGGTACAGATGTAGTACAAACGAAAGAGACTATTTTGGTGTGATTTGGATGTTGATGGGGTGCTGAGTGACGTCACAGCTCATAAAATATAATCTTTAGTATCTCGGGAATCATACCGGCACAAACAATGATTTTTGCGGCACAAACCAGCACAAATGCAGCACAAACAGATACATATATTTTTATTAATATTCTGAACACATGGGGTGCCAACTTCATGGAGGTAAATTGTTTGAATGACTTCTTGTTTGGATCTAGGAGTAATCTGCAAACTACATAGTGAAACACATATAGCAGACAGAAATAAGCACAGTGTTGTATTTATATGACGGACTGCATTTTACTAAACCCTGAAACCCAGACAATTCACTACAAACTCTACGTCTTGTAAAATGGTTTATTTTACATACACAGAAACAGATAGGCTCACCCTCAACATATTCCACACATATTCCAATATGTTGTAAATTTACAGGTTTACCAGTAGCACAGGTGTATTATTAATCTATTCATGCACTTTTAGACACTTGTCTAATACAGAGCCAACAACTGCATTGACAGCTGGTAGCAGGGCTTAGACAATGCTGTGAGCTGGGATTTAAAATGATTCTGTAGGCCAGGGCTTAAAAACTTTACCCCATTTAAACATTGTCAAATTTGCCTCCAACCCCTAAAATGCTATGGCATGTTTTTTGTATCCTAAACATTGTATGTTAATGTGGTTTATACTTTTGATTTAAGGTGATAAACATAATTTTATCATATTTTGAATAACAAAATAATAATAATAATAATAATAATAATAATAATAATAATAATAATAATAATAATTCAAAAACATTAAACAAAACTCACCCTGACTATGTCACAACCCCAGGGTGGGGAACCTCTGCTATAGACCCTCATCCACTCTTTCAACAGTTTGTAGGTGACTTGTAACACAAGAGCAGAAACATGAAATCTCAGTCTTGGTGGGTGTTTCTGTCCAGTGGTCTGATCTGACACAAGTGTCTATTATATTTTGTATTCTATTAAAATAGAAAAAAATTGTAGTTCATAAAAAAAGTGTTAAATCTGCTACTCTTATGAGTATCTCTGCAGCCCCTCATTGATCCCTTGCAGTGCGTGTTCATGTTGATATAGAAGTCGTCAACACAAAATTGTAAAAAAATATGTGAAATAAGTAAACAAGACATTGAGAATAATAGGTCCCTAAGAGAGGACACTGTCAAATTTAACATTCAATAAAAAGCCACTGTTTTGACCATTTTCAGTTGAATTAATCCTCAGCATTAAGTGCACTGAGACTGTACACAGCTGTCAGATGCCTTGTACTTTAAGATATGTTGTATATTTAGGCTACCCTGTTATTGCATGAAAAAAATGTTATTTTATGAACGCAGTAAACAAAAGGGGAAACAAATAAATAATTGAATTAATCATTTTAAGCACTCTTGCTATTACAAATAACTATGATGAAGGCCTTAACTGACTATCTAGTAACTGTTTAGAAAGAAATGGTTTTCTTTGAGTGTGCTAAAGAAATAAACTTCTAATTTCTGTCATTACAGTGAACTAACTTGAATACGTAAAGTATACACCTAAAAATTGCTTAGAATTAAATGATTTTCTTTATGAAATGTACAATTAGTGCTCAAAATAATTACACATCTATATTTCTGTGCTTTGCCATTAATACAGATTTCACTTTATTCTCTATGGGTTGGTTTCACAGAGCATGATTAGCACTAGTTTAAGCACATTACTCAGAATATGGCACTCACCACTGTTTGGTATACAACATTATTTAGCCTGAAGGACAATAAAGCATATGCATGGTATATAGTAGTGTACTAGGCTAGCATACGTAATTTACCCATGTATGTAAACAACTTAGAGTCTGAATTAAACCTAGTCACAATGACATGTAGCTGAATTCAAGAGCCAGTGGCATGCTATTTTAGTTGACAAGGGCAAGAGTTTTAAAAAGTTTTCTAGTCTTTCGTGTAGTTTTTTTCTTGTCTGTATGTACGTGTGCGTGTGCGTGTGCGTGTGTGTGTGTGTGTGTCTGTGTGTTCAGCTCTTATGTTTTATATCATACACAGAGTATGGAACAAACTCCCCAGCCATGTTGTTGAAAGTGACTGTTTAACTTATTGGCTGTGTCTCAGCTTTTAAATCTCAATTTGACTGCCTAGTAAAAGTTACAAAGTGAGGGTAATTTAACCAAAGATAAAGAACTGTCTATTGTTTTAAATAAACCTTAATCATTGTTGCCATTATAAATAAGTTGAATACCTAAACTGAGCACATAGCCACAGCTTAGTCAGAAATGTTTTTATTTAAAGTGACTTTAGTCTTTACAAAAAACTAAGTTGAATACATATAAATTGGGAATATTCCCTGAAAGGGAACTGTATAGAAACAACTAAGACCCCGTTCACACTTGAGATTATGAACGGGGTCATAGATTTAGGCCGGCCCTGGGTCGGGTCAAAACTAGTCCCGCTTTTCAACCCAGCCTAAATCTTTCGACCCGGCCTAATGCTGGCATAAATGTAAATGTGACGTGCAGGTGTTGTGACAAACTGAGCTTCCCTATCAGGATGGGCTGCCTGGTATCTGAAAACAATGGGCTACTGGCTGGAATGAGCTGCCCCGACTGAAAATATTAAGCAGCTCATCCCGTCAGACATAAAGGACCTGTCTGAATGCGCTACCAGCTGTTTTTCAACACTATTACTGTATTAGAAGCTTTCAAACGCTATGTAGCTCATCCTGTCATCTATGCATAAATAGCAAATTGGTCACTATGAAATAACACGGCCAAAATCATTTTAAATGTTCATAATTATTACCAACAGATTTTTGGGCGTGTTCACTGCGCACGCGTACTTTCGCTAGGCAGCTCATTCTGACAAAGTAGCTCAGTTTGTCACAACATCTGTGCTGGGCCGGTGAACAGCGTCAGCGTGTGACGCAACTCAAGCCCCGCCCCCAGAGACTGCGTGTCTGAGAGACGGGGAATAAACACAGAGTAAACACAGAGTAAACACAGAATAAACACACAGTAAACACAGAATAAACACACAATGAACACAGAGTAAACACAGAGTAAACACAGAGTAAACACACAATAAACACAGAGTAAACACAGAGTAAACACACAATAAACACACAATAAACACAGAGTAAACACACAATAAACACACAGTAAACACACAATAAACACAGAGTAAACACAGAGTAAACACACAATAAACACAGAGTAAACACAGAGTAAACACACAATAAACACACAATAAACACAGAGTAAACACACAATAAACACACAGTAAACACACAATAAACACAGAGTAAACACAGAGTAAACACACAAGTGTTGGGGTGTCGAACTGGTAAAAATTTGAGGCGCCTAATAAGTGTGAACGGGGTCTAATTTGGGCTATTAACTGCGCTGTAGTAAAAAGTCATGAAACCCTGTCTGATTACGTATTCCTTCTTTTATTGTTCTTCTTAGTCTCTCTGGTTTAGTGTCCTGGAAAAGGACAGCACATACTTATCAGATTGGGTGTGAAACGGCAGAGCCCTGAACGCGGCTATCAGTAGCACGCGATGGTGCCATTCTAGATAAGGCCCTACAAACAGGCCATAAGGCCATATCAACCCCACAACAGAGCCAGAGAGATCTAGTTTATGTAGCAGTCCTATGAACCCAGTACTCAGAGTGTTTGTTTTTTACTAAAAATGTTTTTATTTAAAACAGCCCTATACATTCTCACTCTATATTGATACATGTACATCAAGTGAAAACATATTGTTGTGGTTATTGCATGAGCATTTCTCTTCTTTCCTATGTATTATATCTGCTTAGAAATGTTCAGTCCTGATCATTTATACAATTTCATTCTTAAACATGACCTATTTATCTAAATTGTGTATATATGAATTACCTTTAAATATATGTATCTTAAGAACATAAGAACATAAGAAAGTTTACAAACGAGAGGGGGCCATTCGACCCATCGTGCTCGTTTGGTGTTCATTAATATCTAAGTGATCCAAGGTTCCTTTCCAGACTATTGTTAAATGTTCCCAAACTTTCAGCTTCAACCACATCGCTGGGTAGTTTAATCCAAATTGTGACTACTCTCTGTGTAAAGAAGTGTCTCCTGTTTTCCGTTTTGAATGCCTTGAAGACCAATTTCCATTTGTGTCCCTGCTGATCTGGAAAAGCTCCTCTGGTTTGATGTGGTCGATGCCTTTCATGATTTTGAAGACTTGGATCAAGTCCCCACGTTGTCTCCTCTGTTCCAGGGTGAAAAGGTTCAGTTCCTCAGTCTCTCAGTAGGACATTCCCTTCAGACCTGGAATAAGTCTGGTTGCTCTCCTCTGAACTGCCTCTAAAGTAGCGATATCCTTCTTGAAGTGTGGAGCCCAGAACTGTACACAGTATCCAGATGAGGTCTTACTGTCTGTCTGTCTAATTGGAATTCATATTTTGTTTTTACCATTTTACCAGTATTTTACCATGCTACACTTACTATGCTCTCTTGTAATCTTAGTCTGTATTGCAGTTTGGGGTGTACAGTATTTCACCCTATTCAAACAAAACATGTATTCAGTCATGACCATTTTTTGTTGTAAAACAATGTAAACAAGTTGAAATCTTTTTAAAGAACGGCTGGGATTAAATCAAAACAAAACTTTCACACACCTGTTAATAGAAAACTACACAACTGTACTCAGTTGTGGCTCCATTTTTAGTAAGATGCTGCTTTCTCCTAATCAGAAATGTAACCGCTATGATGTACAGGTTTTTAGTTTGCTATTAGCGGGTGGATCAAAATTTTGATTTAATCTGGCCCCATGTCAAGGTAAACATGTTTATATTGGTTTATCCACAGAGAGATATATGTTTGGCACATGTATTCTTCTAGCTCATGTAAACCTAACAAAGAAACATAAAATACCATGATATTAAAACATGATGTACATAGAATGTTAAAACAATGAATGGTCATGTCAGCACCGAAGGCATTTGAAGTAGGAAGGGAGGCCTTTGTGTGATAGTTGAAGTAAAGAAACTGAAACTTTGAAGGCAATTATTTCTTTCTCTGTGAAGAGTAACATTTCAGGGCTAGCCTTGTCCCTCTGTATGTATGGCTTCCTGTAGGAGATTTCAGACCAAAGCTGTTACACTGTCCTCTTACTCTGAGCTGCAAACTGCTGCTCTGGCTGCTTCTCAAAGCATTTCCAAATGCAGTAAATCAATGTTGGTCTAAACTTCATTGGGTGTCTCCAGGTTAGAGATGTACTCGATTTCCTCATGTGAATGAAACATATTCACTTTATTATAGAGCAAATAAGATATCAAAGGTAATATTTGGTCATAAAATCATGGCCTTACAAGGTAAACCATTGACATTAGTACTGTCTGTAGTTTGCCTAAATTGAAGTCAATTCAGCTGCGCTGTTTCTTGGTCACAAACGTTAAGTTGACTAGGGATCTGAAAAGAAAAACTAATGTTTAGAAGCATGTGGCCACTACAGTGTCAAGTTTGCAGAATTATTGCCCTCCTGGATGAACTCATCCAAGAAGCTTTCATTTGTGAATGTTGTTGGCATGTTGAAATCCTAGAGATCAAGGTTCGTGATCTTGAGGCTCAGCTTGTCAATCTGCGCTGTATTAGGGATATAGAAGAATTAGTCAATCAGCCCATGAGAGAGATGGTGTGCACACCAAAACCTAGGAGAGTTGAGACCTTAGAGCAGGGCCGCGTAGAGAACTACTGGGTTACAGTAGGTCGTAACCACAGAAAAGGGTGCGCACAACATCTAGTTATCTTTCAAGTTGGAAGCACTGCCCAAGGGGGAGGGGTTTCTGCGCACTGCCGTAGGAACCTGATCGAAACGTCACTCAGAACAGGTCCCTCCCCACATCCCGTTTACGTCCATGTCTATTTGTATTGTTTAGTTACGGCCTATTGCGTCTCTTCCTGCTTCTGCTGCTGCGCCGGCTGCTGCTACTGCACCTGCCACAGCAGCTGCACCCCCCGTGCCCCCCCTGCCTGCTGTGCCTGTGGTGCACGCCACCCTCCTGCATGTGTACGTGACCAACAAGGAAGAGCGGCGGAACAACGCCCACGGGCTCACATTCTATTATCCATACTTCCTTGTGCCCAAGAAAGATGGCGGTTTCCACCCCATCTTGGATCTTAGGCGCCTGAACTGCCACCTCAAGGTGTTGCACAGGTGTCGCTAGCCCCACCTACTTTTTCCAAGTGCATGGACGTTGTGTTATCCCCCTTGTGTTGTCAGGAGGTCCGCGTCCTCAACTATCTAGATGACTGGCTAGTTTGTTCTCACTTGAGGGAGCAGGTTCAGAAACACACAAACCTGGGTCAATCAAGAGAAGAGCCGCCTGACGCCAACTCAGCAGGCACAGTTCCTCGGACTGCCCCTCGATTCCATTGCCATGCTCGCCACGCTGGTGCCAGAGAGTGTTGCCTCCATACACAAGTGTCTCTCCCTCTTCTGACTGAGAGCTCGTGTCAGGGTGTCCCTTTGCCAGGGGCTGCTGGGCCTCCCCCTTGGCCAAGGCCACTGCAGTGGTGGTTCAGGTCTCTCAGGATGCATCCTTTCCGCAATCAAGCACGCCGAGTCATAGTTACTCCGGCGTGCTGGAAGGCACTCCATTTGTGGCAGAGCCCTCACAATTTGACCCACGGTGTGCCCCTGGGGCCAGTCTACCACCGAGCAGTTATGACGACAGACACCTCCAAGCAGGGTTTGGGAGCCGTCTGTGATGGACGTGGAGTCTGAGGCAGGTGGACGGAGCCCGCATGGGCCCTCCATATCAACGTCCTGGAGTTACAAGCAATACTCCTTGGACTGTCTAATTTCCTGCCAGTCCTGTGGGACATACATGTGCTGGTTCGGATGAACAACACAGCGGTCGTCGCCTATATTAACAGGCAAGGAGGTCTCCGGTCGCGCAGACTGTACTGTCTAGCACGTCGTCTGCTTCTGTGGGCCCAGCCACGGTTCCGCTCCATCAGAGCAGTTCACCTCCCAGGCCTAGCCAACACGGTAACGGACTTCCTCTCTTGGGGAGGCCCCCCGGTCTCGGAATGGCACCTCCACCCATCTGTGGTACAGCAACTGTGGAGCCGGTTCGGCAGGGCGGACGTGAATCTCTTTATCTCGGCAGAGTCCACACACTACCCACTATGAGTCTCCTTTATGTGTTCCCACCGTGCAACGAGCAACAGTTTTGCTGATAGCCCCTTGGTGGCCTCGCAGACTCTGGTTCACAGACCTGATCACCCTCCTCCATGGATAGCCTTGGCAGCTCCCAGTGAGAGTGGACTTGTTGTCCAAGGTGCGGGGCATGCTTTGGCACCCCAATCCGGGCCTCCTCCAGCTCTGGGCCTGGCCCCTGAGTGGGAGCAGCTGATTGCCTGGGGTCTGTCAGACACGGTAGTAGCCACTATTCAGTCAGCGAGAGCTGCCCCTACGAGGTCGCAGTATTCCTACCGCTGGCAGACGTTTAGCACCTGGTGCCAAGACGGCGGTCAAGACCCAAGTCATTGCCCCATCGGGGTCATATTGCAATTTCTACAGGAGCTGTTGGACCAGGGCAAGTCCCCATCCACGCTCAAAGTGTATTTGGGGCGGCCATCTCCGCATGTCATGTCCAGATTGATGGTGAGCCCCCTTGGTCTCATTTCCTGGCTGTGCAGTTTTTAAAGGGAGCTCTATGGCTGCGGCCTCCTCGCACCCCTTCACTGCCTGCATAGCGTCTTGATGTAGTGCTGGATGCACTTTCCCAGACCCCATTTGAGCCACTGAACTCAGCTGAGCTGGAACGCACTAAGGACTTTCGGCGCTCAGACCAACTGTTTGTGTCTTATGGAGTGTGGACACAGGGCCGGGCGCTTTCAAAGCAGCGCCTCTCGCATTGGATTGTGGACACCATTACCATGGCCTACAAGTCCACCGGGACCCCGGTGCCTGAACAGGTGGTGGCCCACTCGACTCAATGTTGCCACACAGTGGGCCCTTTTTCAAGGTGCCCTCTTGCCAGACATTTGTGCTGCTGCAGCTTGGTCCTTTCTGCTTACATTTGCCCGGTTGGATGTGATGGGACCAGTCCCTTCCATTGGGAACCCGGTGTTGGCTGCAGTCAAGCTCCAGTAGCCTACGGGCTCTGGCTCCTTCCTTTTCCTCTCCCAGTCTGCAAGTGCATCCTGAGGGAGCTAGTGAACCGTGTTTTCCCTTCCACCGGACTATGCCTTCCAGTCTAGCACCTGTGCGAGCTGCTCCTAGATTTACTGACAGCCCTGTCGATGTGTTCCCAGGGTCTGTCATGCGGCCTGCAGGCACGTTGCCTTACGAGGCCACCCTGTATATAGTTTGTTCATTATGCATTGTGTCGTGGTGGTCCATGTGTCTGGCCTGTACCCCGCTCTGTATATATGAAATGTGTTAAACAGCAGGACTGTGGCTCTGTCTGACCTGTGCAGCATGGAGCTCACTGCCGCTGTTCCCAGCTGATGGTGCTTGAGTTTCGCTGCCTTGCTGTGTATATAGTTCCTTGGTCAGCAGGTCTGTGACCCGCTCTGGCTGTGTATGCCATGGAGTAAGGGGACCGCTGCTGTTGTCCTCCAGCGGAGGGCGCTTGAGTTTCTCTAAGCAGGCACCTGCACCCCATGGTGTATATAGTTTGTTTGTACGAAATCTAGTTGTCAGCACAGTGGAACTCTTCCACTCTTCAGATGAGTTGGATGCTCCTGTGCTGTGCGCAGGCGGCATGAATGTTCCTGCTGTCATGTGATATATGGGTCTGTGGCCCTGCTCCTGCAGGATCAGGGGTTCACTGCCACGTTAACGCATAGAAGGCGCACAAGTTGCTTGATAGCCCGCACCATATTTTGTGCAGGTAGGTATACAGCCTTGCTCCTAGATGCACTAGTAGAGCAGCCAGCCTTGCTATTGTGAGCGGAGGGTGTAAGAGTTGACCTCTGGCAAAAGAGGATGAACCTGCGCTGACGTCACATTATGGAACAGGATGTGGTAAGGGACCTGTTCTGAGTGATGAGCGCAGGGGCCAATGGAAGCTTTGATACAGTGACGTTTCGATCAGGTTTCTACGGCAGTGTGCAGAAACCCCTCCCCCTTGGGCAGTGCTTCCTTTTTCAGATAACCGGGGTAGCATATGCAACCTATCGATACAACCCAAGAGCTAGAATTGCCCAACAGTTTCCAACTGCTGGACACCGAGTTGGACAGTGACAGCTCAGAGGGTGATGGGAGGGCAGTTGAGCACCAGATCACCACTCCCCCAAGAACAGTGAGGTAGTTATAGTAGGAGATTCAACCTTAGAGGTGTAGGGCACACAATGTGTTATAGTGATAAGGAGACCTGCATGGTATCTTGCCTGCCTGGTGCTCAGGTTGCAGATCTCCCTAAACTAGTAGACGGGCTACTGGCGAAAGCCAGGGGGAATCCACTGGTCATGGTCCACATTGGAACCAATGACATAGGAGAAGGTAGGACAGAGGTTCTGCAAGACAAATTTAAAGAGTTAGGAACAAAACTAAAGAGCAGAACCTCCACAGTAGTTTTCTCTGAAATACTTCTGGTACCATGTGCCAGGCCAGTGAGACAGGCTGAGATTAGAAAGTTTAACACGTGGTTGAAATCTTGGTGTAGGGAAGAGGGTTTTAGGTTTATGGAGCATTTGTCTTTCTTCTGGGATAGATGGGACCTGTACAAACCGGACGGTCTACATCTAAACAGAAGGGGGCTAATGCATTGGGAGAGCATATGTGCAGAGTAATTCTGAATCTTTTAAACTAGGGACCAGGGGGGCAGGGAGCTCTGACAATGGGAGATGTTCCACTAAGGAAAGAAAACAAAGGGAAACTGCTAGTAGGAAAGTCCTGTTTCTAAATGTTCTAAATGAGTATTTCACAGAGGTTTTTACAAAAGAAAAAACAGATAACATGCCACAGGTTAACTATCAGTCCAGTCAAACCCTAAGAGAGATCAGGATAAATGAGGAGGAGGTACTAAAGAGACTAGCAGAATTAAAAACAAACAAATCACCTGGGCCAGATGGGATATTTCCAACAGTACTTAAAGAAATGAGGGATATTATTTACAGGCCGCTAACTCAAATATTCCAAATGACACTTAGAACAGGGGATGTGCCAACTGACTGGAAGACAGCAAATGTCATACCATCCACAAGAAAGGGGACAAAACTGAGCCAAGAAATTACAGACCAATCAGTCTCACCGGCATTACTTGTAAAATGTTGGAAAAAATGATTAGACAGAAAATAGAGGAGCATCTTAATGAAAACCATATTTTTGGAGATAGTCAACATGGGTTTAGATGAGGCAGATCATGTCTTACTAATTTATTATAATTTTTTGAACATGCAACTGCAGCTGTAGATCACGTGAAAGCATATGATATGATATACTTAGATTTTCAGAAAGCTTTTGATAAAGACTGATCCTCAAATTGGAAGCTGTAGGCATTCAGAGTAATGTAAGTAGATGGATTATGAACTGGTTGATGTATAGGAAACAGAGGGTGTCGATTAGAGGAGTCGCTTCTAACTGGAGTGAGGTTGTTAGTTGAGTTCCACAGGGATCAGTACTAGGGCCTTTGCTTTTTCTAATCTATATGAATGATCTGGACTCTGGGATAGTTAGCAAACTTGTCAAATTTGCAGATGATACTAAAATAGGTGGCTCAGCAGATACAATCTTGGCAGCACAGGTTATTCAGAGGGACTTAGATAATATTCAGTTGTGGGCTGACAGCTGGCAAATGAATTTCAATGTGGACAAGTGCAAGGTAATACATGCAGGTAACAAAAATGTCCACTATAATTACACTATGGGAGGAATAGAACTAGATGAAGTAACGCATGAGAAAGACCTAGGAGTCTATGTGGACTCCTCACTTTCTCCATCCAAGCAATGTAGGGAAGCAATAAAAAAGGCAAACAGAATGCTAGGGTATATTGTCAAAAGTGTAGAATTGAGAACAAGGGCAGTAATGTTCAGACTGTACAATGCACTAGTTAGAGCTCATCTGGATACCGTGTACAGTTCTGGGCTCCACACTTCAAGAAGGATATTGCTGCTCTAGAGGCAGTTCAGAGGAGAGCAACAAGACTTATTCCAGGTCTGAAGGGAATGTCCTACTCGGAGAGACTGAGGGAACTGAACCTTTTCATCCTGGAACAGAGGAGACTACGTGGGGACTTGATCCAAGTCTTCAAAATCATGAAAGGCATCGACCACATCAAACCAGAGGAGCTTTTCCAGATCAGCAGGGACACACGGACCCGGGGACACAAAAGGAAATTGGGCTTCAAGGCATTCAAAACGGAAAACAGGAGACGCTTCTTCACACAGAGAGTAGTCACAATCTGGAACAAACTCCCCAGCGATCTGGTATAAGCTGAAAGTTTGGGAACATTTAAAAATAGACTGGATAGGATCCTTGGATCACTTAGATATTAATGGACAACAAACGAGCACGATGGGTCGAATGGCCTCCTCTCGTTTGTAAACTTTCTTATGTTCTTATTATTTGTCTGAAGTCCTTATTCAAGGCTTACCAGGTTTTCGAGCACTAAAATACAATGTCGTATATAAAATTATATAATTGTATAGTAATATACAACATTGTGCAGGGCGACTACCAACAATTGTGTGTTTCTATAGAAAATCTACTTTTGATTGTATGTGTATGGGTGTATATATATATATATATACACTCACCTAAAGGATTATTAGGAACACCATACTAATACTGTGTTTGACCCCCTTTCGCCTTCAGAACTGCCTTAATTCTACGTGGCATTGATTCAACAAGGTGCTGAAAGCATTCTTTAGAAATGTTGGCCCATATTGATAGGATAGCATCTTGCAGTTGATGGAGATTTGTGGGATGCACATCCAGGGCACGAAGCTCCCGTTCCACCACATCCCAAAGATGCTCTATTGGGTTGAGATCTGGTGACTGTGGGGGCCAGTTTAGTACAGTGAACTCATTGTCATGTTCAAGAAACCAATTTGAAATGATTCGACCTTTGTGACATGGTGCATTATGCTGCTGGAAGTAGCCATCAGAGGATGGGTACATGGTGGTCATAAAGGGATGGACATGGTCAGAAACAATGCTCAGGTAGGCCGTGGCATTTAAACGATGCCCAATTGGCACTAAGGGGCCTAAAGTGTGCCAAGAAAACATCCCCCACACCATTACACCATCACCACCAGCCTGCACAGTGGTAACAAGGCATGATGGATCCATGTTCTCATTCTGTTTACGCCAAATTCTGACTCTACCATCTGAATGTCTCAACAGAAATCGAGACTCATCAGACCAGGCAACATTTTTCCAGTCTTCAACTGTCCAATTTTGGTGAGCTTGTGCAAATTGTAGCCTCTTTTTCCTATTTGTAGTGGAGATGAGTGGTACCCGGTGGGGTCTTCTGCTGTTGTAGCCCATTCGCCTCAAGGTTGTACGTGTTCACAAATGCTTTACTGCATACCTCGGTTGTAACGAGTGGTTATTTCAGTCAAAGTTGCTCTTCCATCAGCTTGAATCAGTCGGCCCATTCTCCTCTGACCTCTAGCATCAACAAGGCATTTTCGCCCACAGGACTGCCGCATACTGGATGTTTTTCCCTTTTCACACCATTCTTTGTAAACCATAGAAATGGTTGTGCGTGAAAATCCCAGTAACTGAGCAGATTGTGAAATACTCAGACCGGCCCGTCTGGCACCAACAACCATGCCACGCTCAAAATTGCTTAAATCACCTTTCTTTCCCATTCAGACATTCAGTTTGGAGTTCAGGAGATTGTCTTGACCAGGACCACACCCCTAAATGCATTGAAGCAACTGTCATGTGATTGGTTGGTTAGATAATTGCATTAATGAGAAATTGAACAGGTGTTCCTAATAATCCTTTAGGTGAGTGTATATATATATATATATATATATATATATATATATATATATACACACACACACACACACACACACCAATCAGTCATAACATTATGACCAACTGCCTAATATTGTGTAGGTCCCCCTTTGCCACCAAAACAGCCCTGACCCGTCGAGGCATGGACTCCACTAGACCTTTGAAGGTGTGCTGTGGTATTTGGCACCAAGACGTTAGCAGCAGATCCTTTAAGTCCTGTAAGTTGCGAGGTGGGGACTCCATGGATCGGACTTGTTTGTCCAGCACATCCCACAGATGCTCGATTGGATTGAGATCTGGAGAATTTGGAGGCCAAGTCAACACCTTGAACTCGTGATTCATCAGCCCAGGCCACCTTCTTCCATTGCTCCATGGTCCAGTTCTGATGCTCACGTGCCCATTGTAGGCGCTTTCAGCAGTGGACAGGGGTCAGCATGGGCACCCTGACTAGTCTGCAGCTACGCAGCCCCATACGCAACAAACTGCAATGCACTGTGTGTTCTGACACCTTTCTAGCAGAACCAGCATTACATTTTTCTGCAATCTGAGCTACACTAGCTCGTCTGTTGGATCGGAACACACGGGCCAGCCTTCGCTTCCCATGTGCATCAATGAGCCTTGGCCGCCCATGACCCTGTCGCCGGATCACTGCTGTCATGGAAACCTCGGGGAGCACAGAAACAGGGGACCCAAGTGCAGTGCTGGATTGCGGGATGGTCGGACAGGCGCGGGTTGGGTGCTGGATTAGGGCAATACAGGAAAGGCATAAACGTGGTCGTGGTCACAGGTGTTGGTCGTGGGATCAGGCTTACAGACAGGCAAAGGCGAGACGGAGTCGAGGTCGGGAAATCAGGCAGGAGATAAAGGGAACACCGAAAATACCAGGCACAGGGAAACAAGGCTACTGGGAGCAGAACCAAGGAGAAGGCTCAGACTTGCAGTGACTACTGGCAAAACTTCGCTCCGACTAAGGGAAGTGAGGGGATTATAAGGGAACAGGAAACCAGGCTTGGGAGGTGCAGGGCGAATGGGAACATAGGTTGGAAGCAAGATATATATATAGTGGCTCTCAAAAATATTCACCCCCCTTGGACTTTTTCCTGTATTTTTTACTGTATATATATTTTTTATAAAATAATTGAATGCATAAGTAATCACCTTATGACTAGGCCTATATATTTTTGTAATTAATATAATCAAATAAATCAAATAAGTTCTTCACTTACTGCATAAAACATATCCCCCACCTATGTCTTAATACTGACATGTATTTCAAAATAAATCAAATAACCAAATAACCTACTTTACCAAATAGTTAAGAGGTAGGCTATATATTTGTAATATGACCAAAGCATTGAAAAGGTAGCCCTATTGACAGTTTGGATATCATTCCTGGCCATAAAACGTCAATACATTCTAATTTGAATGTTGGGTCTCTCCATTTCACTCACAGTATAAATAATTGAGCTACAAACATTAAAAAATTCAAAGATTCAAGTTACTAATTTGCGTCTGTTAGACACAAATATAATCAACACTCACTTATAGCAACTACATTTTTGAAAATATATATACTTACTGTTGAAATAACATGCATACCAAGTTTTGCAATTCAGAAATAATCCAGTTTAAACATACTTTAAAAAGTGATAACATATATTGTACATTCTATCTATTTGTGTGTTTAAAACATTGAGTTAACTTTTCTCTGAAAGAATGGGATTTTTTCAGGACCATATGAGGCGTTTTGCTTAAATGGCATTGCTTTGGAGACCTTAAACAGTTAAAGTGGAATCGGCAAAACCAACCCAAAGAAATAATTTCAATTGCACAAAAGTGTTTTGTTTTTCTGTAATTTATTGTGTTATGCACTGCATACAAATTTAAGAAAGCACAAACAAAGAAAGGGGTTAATTAAAGGTACTCTGTGAACTTTAACTTTACTTTACGCTGTCTGGTGAAATTTAAACCAATATATATAAAGATATACAAAATATAAATAAAATAAAAATGTGCTATGCTACGACCATGCACCACCGTCCGAATTAATCATTAGCAAAATGTAATCATAATCATAACTAAACTTAACAAATTGCCATTATTTTTACTGGCAGTTCTAGTATTACGGTGTACTGCAGTTCTGCA
The DNA here is from genome assembly GCF_036373705.1 of Amia ocellicauda. Classification (NCBI taxonomy): domain Eukaryota; kingdom Metazoa; phylum Chordata; class Actinopteri; order Amiiformes; family Amiidae; genus Amia; species Amia ocellicauda. The sequence goes on from NC_089854.1 coordinate 52,405,473, forward strand.
GTTCTCCGCCGAAGGGAGCTCTGAAGGGACAAACAGTGTGATTAGGCTCCTTCACTCTGTCCCTGAGGGCCTGGGACAGCGCTTAAGATGGACAGTGGGCTGCCCTCCCGCAAGGGAAGGGGACGAGGGAGCGAGTGTGCAATTTGGGACTCAGTCCTACAATGCAATACGAGTGTTACGTAGGCTATTTCACTGTCGATTGTGATAGTTTTAACGTCAACGTCAATACATCGTTGTGCACTGGAACTGTAATCGTGGAAATACATAATATTTTGCTAAAAAAAGTTTAGTAATTGCATTGATTGGAAACTAACATTTTTGCTGAAAACTAGCCAATTTGCGATTGCTAATCAATCAACCATCACTAACGGTAGCTCTCATAGCTAAGTTACCTGAAATTAATTAGCCACACATTCACCAGTGACCCACAATGGTGCTCACGGGCGGGTTCAACTAATGTCAATGTCTTTATTACGTTATATTTGTCAGAAAGACCATACGAAGTCTCAGTAAAGTGTTGAGAGCAGTGGGAAAATGAGTACCAGTCAGATGATAGAAGTATGCAGTAGTAATCATTGCCATTCAGATCAGAAATGGTTAGTAATCCATTCCTGAACATCATGGCAAGAAACACCACTTGTTTACTGATCATATTTCTTTCATGTTCACTCTGGTGCGTTCAGAGTAAAGAGAGAGGGAGATAGAGAGCATGAGGATGCCAACAGGGCAGGGAGAGCAGGTGACATTGAGGTGAGAGAGAAAAGGAGCAAATATTGATGACTGATCTGATATCGCTGTGTTGGTATTGTTCCTATGACATCATAATTAATGTTGCTCCAGGACCATCATTGCACTATTAGACATTATTGTAAAAAATAAATAAAAAGGTTCATCCCATGTATTAGTGAATTTTCAAATATTTAAAAAAAAATTAGGTTTTTTTTCTGGGGGGGACCCGACAGAAAATTTGGTCCCCCCCAATGTTGACTCCATGGCTACAGCCTTGTCTCTCTGTCGGTGCTGGCCACTCTTTCAAGTTCAGGTAAGACTCCATGTTCTTCCTCTGGCTGCAGTTGCGGAAGTGTCACAGGCTCCTTGCTGTCAGACCCTGTGGACTTCAGTGGCATCATCACAGGGAACTTCAGGGAGCAGTAGTGGCCCTCTCCATTTGGTGGTGTGTCACTGCCTCTTCCTCTCCGGACTCTGATGCAGGCAGCTGCAGGCAATACTTGTGTACCACTTGATTTGTATATATTACGTTGTGTCTTTCCTCCCCCACCTGTTGTAGGAGCTTGTACTGCCACTGTGCCTGGGCCATCCTCTTGTGCATTGCCTTCTGCCAAGACGAGGACACAGTCAGCAGTTGTTGCAGGAGCATGTTCTGCCACTGCGCCTGGGCCAGTCTTTCATGCATGGTCTCATGCCAAAACAAGGACTCAGTCAGCTGCTCCCTCCCTGCTTGCAGCCGGGCTTCCAGGTCTTTTAGGCATGTGTGGGCCTCATCTCTCTCTTGCTGCATGGTCTCCAGGAGGAGGGTGACCCAGTGGCACCCTTTCTCCAGGCTGTTGGCCTTGGCTTCAGCTTTGCCGAGCTGCTGGGACAAGCTGTTGCTGGACTACAGCTTGCTGGACAACTCCCCGTCATATTTCTCCTGCAGACGGAGCCACTCGTCTCTCTCCCGCTGCAGAAGGTGCTCAGCGTCCGCCCTGGCTGCCTGGCTGTGCGCTACTTCCTCCAAGGCTACAGTCAGCTGGAGCCTCAGAGACTCAACCTTTTTTTGTGATACAAAAACACAACAAAACAAAAAGGTTAATAAAATGAAGATGTGCCAAGGATTGATAAAATGATCCAAAAAAGCAGAATCCTTTAGGAGTAAATGATAAAGCATTTACAGTGATTAGAATTTCTCATTGATCCACTGAAATTATTCTCTTTACTTTGATTCCTCCAATTCCACCAGACTGAGAACAGTCCAGCAGGGTCTATATTTAATATTTAATTCAGAACAAACAATGTGAAGTCTGGTAGGGAAGACCAAGAGTTTACCTCATTCAGTGCCTCTGCAGCTTTAATGCAGTGGACACTTGCTTCATCCTCCAAAGCCAGGTGTTGTTCGGGGGCCTCTTATTATGGGGTTGATACTATGATGTCTCATGAGAGGGCGGAATTCTTTAAATGGTACAATACGGTTAAGGGAGGTGTTTTTGATTTCAGAGAAGAGATGGCCGCTTATTGTAAAAATGGTGATCCTTAAAGAAGCCTATGTGCATTTCCGCGCTGAGGTTATCAACATCTCAGGTCTCATCCCTTTGCAAAGTGTGACCATAGCGTCTCTCTGCATGAAAATGTATCGGGCCAATTTCTTGTGCTAGACAAAATAACTTTTCGACTGTCTCCATACAGTGGCTGGAATACCTGAGTATCAGGGATACATTTTTCATCAGACATGCTTTAAATCAAGGGGAAGTCAAAATGGGGCCTTACTACTTAGACGGTTTTAGCGGCGTGTCCAGGGATGCGTACCGCTTATGAGTTTGGCTTCGACCCAAACACCTTTAACCCAGTAACACAAAAACTCTGCGGTGATATGTACTATGATTTCCAGGAACGAATTGAAACTTTAAAAAACACCTATGGTTTGAATGTACTGGTGATTTTGGAACACAAGTGGACGGCCCTGAAGCAGCAGGACGCAGTGGTACAACGGTTTATGGAAACCTTGGACTTTCCTGAACGTCTAGAGCCCCGTAGATTACTATGATTTCACCAGTCTGTACCCTTTTGTCAACAACACCAAAATTTACCCGGTGGGTCATCCAACCATCATTTATTGTGACTTTCTTGATCAAGGTCACCATGTACCCTCCTCGCAAGCTGTTCTTACCCGTGTTGCCTTACAGGTGTTCGGGAAAATTGATGTTCCCTCTGTGTAGAACGTGTGTGGAAACTGAAAATCAGACTACCTCTTGTCTGCACAGTGATGAAGAGAGAGCACTGACGGGTGTCTGGTGTAGCATTGAGCTTGACAAGGTGGTGGAGAAAGGTTACAGAGTCGGTAAGGTGTATGAGGTTTGGCATTTTTCTGAAAAATCTGATACTCTTTTTGCTGATTAAATTATGACCCATCTGAAAGGGAAACAGGAGGCATCGGGCTATCTCTCTTGGTGTGTTGACACCGCGGACAAAGAGCATTACGTTCAGCAATATTTTGAAAAGGAAGGGATCTGTCTAGAACCGGGGAACATAACTGTAAACCCCGCCAAGAGACAAATGTCCAAACTGATTTTAAACAGTCTGTGGGGTAAGTTTGGGGAAAGAAATAACCATCTAAACACAACCTTGATTAAAACCCCTGAACAGAATTTATGTTTCCCAAACAACATGCTGTATCACACTTTCAATTCTTAAATGACCGCATGGCACAGGTCCAGTGGAGGGCCCCTAAAGATTTCTCCACCAAACAGGGTAACGTTAATGTTTTCATAGCGGTTTTTACCACGGCTTATGCCCGGCTTGAACTGTACAACTTAATGGATCAGCTGCAGGAACGCAACGCTCTATCATGATACTGACTCTGTAATCTTTGTCACCAGACCAGGGGATTGGGTCCCTCTCCTCGGGGACTACCTTGGGGAGTTAACGAGCAAACTAGATCCTCAGGACCACATAGTGGAGTTTGTTTCAGGGGGTCCTAGGACGCATACAGAACGGCGGCGGGTAAGACATGTATGAAAGTTAAGGGTTTCACTCTGAACCATTGTAACAACAAGCTCATTAACATCAAGTCTCTGACGACCCTGGTACAAAGTTTTGTAACTGAGAAAGACGCGCCTCCTCGTGAGATTAGTACTGCCGGAAATCAGATCTATCGCAATAAAAAGGGGTACACGTTGGAAAATTGATCACTAAACAAATGGTTCAGGGTGGTGTACAATAAAAGAGTGTTGAAGACTGATTATAACACTCTGCCTTATGGATATTAGCGGCGGTTTTGATAACAGACTTAAACACCCTTTCTCCTGTATTATAGCCGGTCCCTCCAATTCGGGTAAGAGCTATCTTATAAAGAACATCATAGAAGATGTGGAAGCAACCGTGTCCCAAGCTCTCGACAACATAGTGTGGTGTTACTCTTGCTGGCAACCGCTCTACAATTATTTGGCTTCGAAAAAAAATAATCTGAAATTTGTGCAAGGTCTCCCCGCCTCGTTGTGTGACGATTACTTGTTCCCGCCCGGTCAAACTAATCTAGTGATCCTGGATGACCTGATGGAGCAGGCCGGTGACAACAGTAAAGTGGAAAAAGCTTTCACAAAGTACACTCATCATAGGAATTTAAGTATTATTTATTTAGTTCAAAATTTATTTTTTCAAGGTAAAAAAAGCCACACTATTAATTTAAACACCAATTATATAATTATTTTAATAAACCCCAGAGATAAACTACAGGTCACTGTCTTGGCTCGACAAATGTACCCTAACCAGACCAAGGAGGTGAGGACACCACCAAAAAACCCTACGGGTACTTGATTGTGGACTTAAAAGCACAAACCCCAGAAGACTTTCGCCTCAGAACAGGTTTGTGCCCACCTGATTGGCCGGCAGTGTATGTGCTAAAGAAAAGGAAAAAAATAAGAATGTCTGTTCGGATTAAAAGAAATCTGCCGCTTTTGCAAATGTTATTTGAGGGGAGCCCGCGCCATAGGAAAGCTGTGCTGGCAGCGGCCCCCTCGGATTTGATCGAGACCCTGTGTGAAATAGCTTTAAACATCTTATGCGGTAATATACCCCTAACCCCTTCTCAACATTCTAAACTCAAAAAATAAAAAGCTGTTATCAAGATCATCGCTAATAAGAAGTATTCTATTAAAAGAAAAAGAAAGAAGATTAATCAAACCGGGGGTTTTATTGGCCCACTCTTGAGCATAGCCGTGCCTTTCCTAACCAGTCTTCTAGCTTCCAGAGTGGGTTAATAATGGAATATGCTCAGAAAATGTTTTTGATCCCTCAGGAGCAGCTTGAGAAACTGAGAAAAAATGTTGTCGGGCCAGAGCCCATTAGACAAACGGCCGAAAACAACCTGGACTCTGAAATGAAAGCTATATTGGCCAGGGCCGATTTAAATCAGTATTCCAAAGCACAGTTGTATAGCAACACGTTACAGCGCTACCTCCGTCTGGTTAGACAGGGTGAAAAAGATCAAAACACTTTAACTTTAACCACGGCCTCTCAAGAAAATAGTTCTGGGGCTGATGCAGGGGCTACGGTTGATAAAGATGTTGCGGTGACCGACCCTGTTGAGAGTTCAGAGGGAGATGTTGTAACTGATGTTTTGAGAAACATGCCTGCCAGAAGCAAAAGACATGCGGAATATATCCTGCACAAAATGGTTCAGAAACCGCGGGTAATGGCTTGGAATGAACAGGGTGAATTTGTTTTTAAACTGATCAAAGGTTCACACGTTTGATTTGTTGAAGAGCGTCACTAGCACTAATAAGGTACCCGATAATCGCCGACCTGTAGGCTGGAATGCTTTCCTACATGCGATGGCCTGTCTGAACATGCCCCAATCAACAGTTCCTAACCAGGAAATGTGACAAAAAATCTGTCTGTGTAAAGAGGGGGAGACTGATGTGACTCCGACATCTCATTACTCTGACCGTGCTGAGCGACTATCCTCAGGATCTAGCCACCGTTGGGAAGCTTATTAATCTCATGTTTTTATTTGTCCCCCCTGTAAATAATGACCCGACAAACAATTTTTTTTATTTTTTTTTCAAATGTTGTACATTTATTTATAACATAACCCATGCTTTGTATAAGAATTGTGTTAAATAAAAACAAAACTAATGATTCAAAGGCTGTTTTCATTATTTTTTCACCTTAACACGCATGACATCTTTTAAAATCCTCGCAAGAACACCCCATCTGTATACATGGTTGGCTAGGGCTTTAAGTCAATGTGTTATAAGGGGGGGTCCACAGTGTCCTGACAAACTCTGACACTTTTTTATCATTTTGTCCTAAATCCTCGCTGTACAAGGCCATAATATCGGGGTATGACCTTCCTTTAGATCTATGATATAAGAAAAACACACAGTGTTGACCACAAGTGAAGGTCTGTAGACTTTGTACTTGACGACCGCTGTAAATGGTTTCTTGACAGTTGTTGAGCAGAAAGTTCTTGATCTTCCAAGGGAAAGGTCTGAAATCTGGGGGGCTTCCATAGGAATCAAAAAATTAGCCACAGTGGTCCTCCCTTAGATAAATAGCCAGCCAATGTTCTCCGGGCATATTTTTAGGGTGTGTGTTGATTATGTACATTGCGGGTAAATTATTGATCTTAAATTTAGGCAGCTGGTCGCAGGCGTAGACTCCTTGAAACAGTTTCCGTGAGCAGGCCATAGCATTCATTATGTGGTTGAGCTCTCTGGTGTTCATTTTAATAATAATCATACAGAACGTATCTCCTCTGGTTCACCTCAATAATGTTGTCAAACACAGCATACACAACCATATTTACAGTGCGTGGTAGAGGCTGCTTGAAACGCATCTCCAAACGCATATTTCCCGTCTTCACCAGCGAAAAATGTTGTCCACACTCTTCGTAAGGGTTCAGGTTGAAGCCGTACAGTGTGTAACCGCTGCAGTATTCCCGGCGATCGATCAGCAGAGGTTGATCCTTGAGATGGCGACCCGTAGCCAATACTAGACTGTAATATTCATGAACTGCATTGCTGTTTTCAAAGTCAGGTTGAAAAGGTCTGGATGGAACCTGCACCCCGCGTTATAATGTTTAAAGTTAAAGGGATTCTTGTTGTAAACCCCGGTAAATGCATCATTATCCACAAGCCCAATAATAACCTGTTTTGGGAGCTGTCCTAGAAACAGATTTTCCTGGTTCATCACCCGCGTCCCTGCGGGGATACTGTGGACTTTCATATAGACTCTTTCGATCGGGTACTTGGCATTTGCCGTCATTAACGCCTGCGCATGTCCTAGTTTAACCGCCAGGGAGACGGACACTTTTTTCACAAACAGCGAGGCCGATAATATGGTCAGTTTATATTTTTCTGTATCAGGGGTCATCAGACAAAAAGCATTTTTACTACGGATCATTTTAATTTTAATGTCTACCCCATTGAGCATGAGTTTTTCTTGGAAAAATATGTCTGCATGAATATGCCCCATTAGCTCAAAGGTCCGCCCTTCTGTTGAAAAGGCCATTCTTTTTTGCAAACCCTGATTGAGTCCCTCTGGATCCTTGTCGTCCATAGCTCCCGGGGTGTCTTTGAAGAAAAGGCCGGGGCTGAACTGTTTGCTTAGGGTCTCCTCACTATAATTAAGGATACACTCCATCATGGCTCTATAGGGGTAAAAATTGCTGCTTTGACTAATTAGCCAATCTCCCAGGGTCACATCCACCTGTGAAAACATGGTGGCCACCGGGTAATTGATGACCCCTACGTTGGACGTCTTCTCGATTGCATCGCCATCCTCATCAGCCACTTTACAATTCATTAAAATAAATGTGTTATTCAAATCAATATAATCCTCGCCATTGCCTGCTATGAAAAACTCCAGAGGGGCCGTGTCTGAAATTGCTGAAATATACATATATGCTCTTCACCATACTCGTTTGAGTGTATGGAACTGTAAACAGATCCAGTTCTGATTTGACACATTCTTCCAATAGACTGTGGACAAAAGACATGTTTAAAAGATATATCCTGAGGCTCTATTTGTCTTTCTTTGAGACTTTCTTTTTGCAGGTTTTTTCTTGTGCTGCTTCCTTCTCCGAGTGTTTGTCGCCCTGGTGGACACCTGTTTCTTCTTTTACCCCCACTCCTCGCCAGGCGCAGGGGCTTTTCTGATAGGGAAAGGCAAAACAGCATGTCAGATGTTTCAGCAAGCTGGAATACAGCGACAAACCGGGCAGAGTGGCGGCACTAGAAAGCCTGGAAAATGTTATTATTGTGGGAAAGATGGACATTGGTCGCGTGAGTGCAGGCAGAGACAAAGGGATCGGAAAAATTGTCAGAATAACCCAATGTACAGAGGACAAAACTCACAGAATAGAGCACAGGATGGGGTGCCAGGATATACTCCTCCTTTTGACCGGAGTACCCTTCCCCAATAGGGGTGCCCACAGAGCGTCGAGCTATCTTTATCTCTACTGCAACTGTCCATTCCTGTACAATCACACACAAACTCAGGACAACACAATGGTCCTGTCCACACTTCCTCCCACTTTGAAACACCCGCGGACGTCCAGTATGAAGCAGCCCAGTCCAGGGGGAATAGATGTTTTAAACGGCTGCAATGGCTGCAAAAGAAAAATCTGAATATTTGGTATTCTTTGTTAACGGAAGAATGGTAAAGTGGCCCCCCCTGAATTGAGGCTGGCCCCCCCAGCGCCCCCCACAAGAATGCCGTCGGGTCCCCCCTAGTGTGAGCGATACAGCCTAACCCCCCCTGCTTGTGTGGACGCAACACCGTCAGCACCGCCTGTGAGCGTGTGGAAGCTGAACATTGAAACGATACGTGTTTGTTCATTTGAATTATTATCATTATCATTTGACTTAATCTGTACTTGCTGTTAGAAAACTGCAGGATTGACCATTTAGAAAATTGTAGAAATTAGAAATAATTTAGTAGATTTGGACTGTTTAAAGGTAAGCTTGGACAATAACATATACATCACATCTATATATATAAAATGAAAACTGTCGTATATTTTAAAAGTAAATAGATATACACTACTCAAACGTTCTAGAACACCTACATTTTTCCAGATTTTATTGAAATGTACACAGTTTAATGTCTCAATGTACATAGAACAAATACACAATTGGAGATAAAAAATAAATCATGGAATCGTTTTGTTTAACAAATTGTAACCCCTTAAGCTGACATCCCCTCCGGTACCCTTAAAAGGGCACCAAATCCATGTGCTTCTCTTTAATCCCATGTGTACTCTTCACTGTTGTGTTGTTTGCCAAGTATGTGGTATCCCATGAAAGCTGAGACTGTCAGCTGACCCCCCCGCATTTACCCCCCCACCCCCCGCGCATTCTGAAATGGGGCAGTGGGGGGATACTTGGTCTGAGTAGGAATACAGAATCTCAGTATACATAATACAATACATAATTGAATCTGAACTTCTCTGTGTTTGATAGAACATCAAATCATATATACTGGATTAATCGTTAGGTTGTTCTGAACAAAACACGCCTATTTGCAAAGAAATCCAATCGCACCTGAGTGATCTGTGACTGTCTGAGTGAGACCCCCCACCGGAGCAGACTCTGACACGGAAACTGTAAATCGGATATGTCTGAGAATGAAACGCGCTGGTAGCCAAGAGAATAAGCTTTCAAACAACGTGCGCATTATAGGAATACAGTGTAACTGCTGTGCACAGGAGCTGCCTGTAACACTGCCAAATAATGCTTAAGAGGGTATAGTAACACAGTATATAACTCTGAAATGTACATTGTTTTTCAGTTTTTGGTAATCTAAACTTTTTTTTTTAACCACTGGACTTGAACTGCTTACATTTCAAGAAAAACTGGAAAAATGTGGGTGTTCTAAAACCTTCGACTGGTAGTCTAAGATTTTGACATTTGTTTCTCTAAACACATCCAAGCTTACCTAGGCACTACATATTCTTTTCAATTACCCGTAATTCTGATCTGTATTTTGGCTTGTTAATAGAAGATATTGAAGTTGGACTCTTAATTCAAAATAACCAATATGTATCTCAATGTAATTTACTGACAGACATCACTCTTTATCGTTTTCATTTTTGAAGGAACTGCTTTGTATTCTGTGTATTGTTTTATTGTAGTGCTGCTGCTTTTCTTGGCCAGGTTTTACTTGGAAAAGTGATTTTAATCTCAATGTAAGCTCAAAGTCAAATAGTTTAAATAAAAAAAACTATGTATTGAAATAAGAACCTGAATCATGAACCTGCGTAATTGTGCTGAAGGACCAATACTGATGGCAGAGAGAATTTTGTGTTTGGCATTGAATAGCCTTAAAGAAAACTATGCTGTTTTTGGGAACTTTCATATTTAAGTTGAATGAAGGCAAAAACATTCCAGTCACTCTGAAGAGAGAATACAGTTTACTGTGCGAATAAGTATCCCCTGAATTTAAGATAAAAATCAAATGTGCTGTTCGTAATTAGTTTACAGTTTTACTTCAGATGTCTTGTTTTTGCGTTCCAAATTGAGGAGTTGTGGCATATAATGTAAATTAAGTTACTTCACTAGTAGTGTGATTTCTACGTTGTGTATGTGTGTTTGTATGTATAAACTCATACATTTTTAAAAGATTGTATTTGGATAACAAATTCAGGTATAGCACGTGTCCCCCTTTTGAATGGGTTCTATATATAACATTTTAAAACGAATGGTTCTGTATAGAACGCTATGTTTGGGGGTTCTTCTTGTAACCCCTTTGAAGGGGTTCTACATAGAACCATAAAGGGTTCCACCAGAGCGATTACTCGAGGAACCCTTTATGGTTCTGTGCAGAACAATTTCTTCTAAGAGTGTGGAGTGTTGCCACACAATTTCTCTCAGAGGGCTTTTGACCAATGGCAATCCAATCCTGAATGACGTCACCACTATCCTGTTGTACTTCATGGGAGAGATGTATTAAGTAGTTTATAATAAGAAGAATAACAATAATCACCTGTTTTTCATAGTTGCCTATAGGTTTTGTATCCATTGTCTCCTTCATATTAGGAAAGGAAGTTGATCCATAGCCTACTCAGAGACAACTGAGAGTTGGTCTCTGAGCAGCAGCACAAAGGGGTCGAGTCTCTCAATGTCCGTGTGTTGGAGATATTCCACCATATTGGTCCCAGCCTTCAAAACAATGTTAAAGAAAGGTACTCACAGTCATTTTAAATATTACATCCTGTAGTGTTTCTTTTCAAAATATGATCTTATTATGACTTGAACTAAATAAATCCTTTGACCCACTAATACCAAATTACAGTTAGGGGGGCCACAGGTGTGATTTGAAAATACGATCTTCCATGTCTTTCTGTTGTGTTTTGATCTGTGGATCTGTAATTGTCCAAGTGGCTACTGCACATGTACTTATTTAATATTAAATGTGTTATTTAATTAGGCTTGGTTCTTGTGAGCATGTACAAGACGTCAGCTTTTTAAATAACTGTGTGTATTGGATCATACACATTTTAGAAAAACTCTCTCAAACTTCCTGCATTGGTACCTCACCAGGGAGGTAGAAAACGAAGCAATAGCATTGAAAAAGTGTGATTGTAGTTCTGCTCTTCTGCAATATATTTCTACAAGATCAAGAACAGGCTCTGAAAACACTGAGGGTACAGGACGAGGACAGCGAAGCAACGAGCAACACTGGATACAGGATAAGAGCAACGGATACTTTTGGGGATGAACATTGGCAGGTCAGAACACGGATGGACTGGTCGATGTTGGACTGACGTCGTTTTGAACATCGGGCCAACGTGGCAACGATGAGCCCGATGAGCACAAAGACGACGTTGGCCCAACGCTGCTGTGCTTTCTGGGAATCAGTCGGGCCATCACATTAAGCTGGCCATACACAGCAACCCATCACAATGAACTCATGATGCCAGACCCAAGGGGGGGTTGTTTTTTTGTATGCAATAATATATACTATTTATCAGTGATGCATTCATGGATTCCACAAATTAAGATTATGTAACACAAAGTCGAAGAATGGAACCTCCACCAGAGGGCACTGTTGCTTCAGCGAGTCTAACTTCTCCCTGCACTCTGTCTACATTCCGCTCATTAGTCACTACTCACTCCCTGCCTATTATTCAATCACAGCACCTGTCCACTGTTACTTGATCATCTCCGCACTACATAGTTACACCAGTCTTCCCAAAAGTCATTGCAAATCTTGTTTCTCTTGTGTGACATTGCTGAGCATGTTCCTGGTTCTCTGAACTTTGACTGTCTCTTGTTTGCTGACTTTTGGTTTGTCTACCTTGCCTTGTTTGTCTGTTCCCTTGATCTCTTGCTGTTTCTTCTACCTCGATTCTGGATACCCTTATTGCTCTGTTTGCCGGCTCCTGACTCCTCGTTTGTTTTCTGACCTGTCGATCTGCTTTGAATTTCGCCCCGCACTTGGGTCCTAGACCCCTTGCTTCGAAGGGCTCTGATAGGACTCACACTGGTATATCAGGAATAATAATTTCAAGACAAATATCAGTTACAGACAGGAAAAAGCAGGTAGCTTTAAAATCTAACCAAACACATTTCGAAAAATAAATGTGTGGGTTAAGCATTCCTGGATATACAGTGTTTAATGCATTTTATCTACAGTATGTAATCTAATTAGATAAGATGGGTGTTATGCCCAAAAGCGTCATCCCCAATTCCACCAATAGATGCCGCCCCAGTCCCAGTTTTCCCTTCTATTCTCCTTGCCTTTGTCTCCATTATTGAATAATGACTTTCACCTGTCTCCTGTTTCCCTGCCCATCAACTCTGTCTATTTAAACCCCATCAAGCTACACCCTTAAATAATTGAATGAGATATGAGTTAGTTTAAAGTCTAATGTCATGAAACTTTGACTGTATGGAAATAGTCCTTTCACAAACAGTAATAATCTATCAATTAGGAAGGAAGTTCATAAATAAACCAGTGTAAGGGACTGAGATTAGGGAGCTGCCTTATGAGTAAATGCAAGTGTTCTACTACAAACAGTGTCTATAAACTAATGTCCTGGGATATAAGGAATGGTTACATTACTAGACGCAACACCACTTTTGCAACAGGGCCTAACCATCCTCGCTGCTCCCTGGACAAGTCGGTGGCTCCCCCTGTCCAGTCCACGGGCCCCATCACCCCCTGCGTCTGGACCAGACGGACCCCCACTTCTACCATGTCTGGATATCGGAACTGGAATGTCGCCTCATCCTCAGTGATAATGTCCTGCTGGTCTATATGGGAGAGTAGCCAGTGGGCAGCGGTGGGGCACATCTACAGGGTAGGGGAAAAGATTTAACACTGGCAACAGAACCCTACCCTGGCATACCCACGTGATGGTCCGAGCCACCTTCAACTCTCGCTCCTCATCCCAAGCCTCGATCAGGACACAGTATTCCGCTTTGTGGGGGAACTCCGGCACCTGTGCCCACAGCACCATCTCACTGCAGGGCGGAATCTGGACCATGGACTGCCGTGTCAGCCTCGTTAACGTTAATGTTAACCCTCTTCTCGGTTTCTCTGTTTGCCGGTTTCCAGCTGCCCTGCCCACTGCACGGAGGAATACCCAAGCAACACAGCCCCCAGGTTAGTAGGTCCAGTATGTAAACAGACACTATAATGTTCAATGTCTTTCCTCGATCGCTTATAATCCAAGGAGGGGAGAGGGGTGGGCACAGCAGGAAATCACTCGCAGCTTGGCGTCTTAAACTTCTCTACATTTCCACACTCCATGGAAATCTGCGAAACCAAAGGTGCACTCACTGTAGCCTCCAGAGGAATCCATCTCTCTCTGCTTCTGTCCTAGTGATGGGAATTCTGGCTGGTTTTAGTGAGCCAGACCATTTGGCTCAGCTCAGCAATAAGAGTCGGTTCTTTCAGCTCCCAAACGGCTCTTAATTTAGTACCACTTCTGGCTTTTATAATTCAGCCAAATTTAGCAATGTTTGGACCTATGATTGGTATGTGTGCACATACATCACTAATTCAATGTAATTATACTTAATCTTATCATTTCCAGAATACCATAATTTTGCATGTTTTGTATTAAAAAAAAACCGTAAATAATGTGAAAACATCAAACACTATTACACATGTGTATGGAACGTTTTATTTATATTGAACTATCCAAAACACAAACCATTCCAAGCAAACCACACTCAAAATGGAACCATATAACAAATAAAAAATGAATTACAATGTGCAAAACAGCAGCATCCAATAGTTCTAGTTGTATTTATTACCAGTGAAACATTATAACCTTGTCTTTAGGGTAGACTGGCATTAGTGCACTGTGGCACTGTGCCTCAGCTTAGAGTGGCTGATCCGGTTTCTGTTATTATCTGCCCTGTTTTGGAGAAGATTCTTCCTGAAGGGACTGATGTCGCTACGATGCACAGTCTCCCTGCCATCACCTTGACCAGTCGTGGGTAGACTGAAGCCTCAGTCTCCCACCAGCTCAGCGGGTCTGCGGCTCTTTGGATAAGGGTCTCCTCAAGATAGGATCTTATTTCCAGTATAGCATCTGCTGTGGGATTCCTTCTTGCAGTGTCTCCTGTTGCTCTTTCATCAAAGAACCTCCAAAGAGCAGACGTTTGTGGCTCCACTTCTAGTGCCCCTGCTCCCTCTTCTCCCTCTTGGCCTCCTGGTGGTGTAGCCGGCTGGCTGCTGGGGCTGCATCTTGCTTTTGCTGTTACTCTTTGAAGTGCCTCATCAACAGCTCTGTTGACATTGAAGGACAGCTGTTTGAACCTCGGGTCCAGTACGGTGGTTTCTGAGAGAACAGTATTGTATTCCATTCTGTGGAACTTTCTTTCCATAGATGCACAGAGAGCAGTCACCAACTCTCTCTCTTTCCCTTTGGTTACTGTTCCTCCTGTCTGGTGGTGGGCTGTTATTCTCTGCAGACCCGCGCACAGGAGTAGCATTTTGGAGGCTGTCACGTAGCTGAAAAAAAAAGAGAAAACTCAGAATTATGCTTTGCTTTATTATGTGTTATATGGACTTTGTTCAGTTTATTCTTGTCTATTATTACTGCCATTCCCCTCTAATATGCACCTCTAATATGCAATTATATAATACTAATGTAAAAACAGTTGTCCACTGTACCTGTCTGCACTGATCTCCACAGTGACTGCTCAAAGGGTTCCAGAACAGTGCATGTCTCTCGCACTTCCTCCCATTCTTCTTGGCTCAGAGCATCAACAGGTGCATTGATAATGGCCAAGGTAGAGATGACTGCATCCTTGGACTCCAGAACCTTTTTCAGCATATGAAATGTTGAATTCCACCTTGTAACACATTCTTGTTTGGACCTCAGCTCAGGCATACCCATCTGGCTTTGAGAAGACTTCAGCTTCTCTGTGGCTCGTATGCTCTTATGGAAGAATTCCCGCATCGCCTTCACTTTGTTCACAGTGGGCTTCATCACCTTCAGGGCATCTCTTACAACCAGGTTTATTGTGTGCGCGAGACATAGGTGGTGGTTCCATTTCAAGTTAATAGCTTTGATGATGTTAGCTGCGTTGTCAGTAGCACAGCAAACCATTTTGTTTTCTACTTGGCACTCTTTTACCACTCTTAGCAGTCCCTCTGCCAAGTTCTCTGAAGTGTGTCTGCCACTAAACTCAAAACAGTCCAGAAGATTGGACACCATTTTATAATTTTCAATTAAGTGACATGTAGCAGACATGAAGGAAGTAGTGGCTCTGGATGTCCAGCAGTCAGTTGTCAGGCAAACTGCTGTAGCCTTTTTAACCCTTTCTTGCAGTGAAGCACATTGTCTGTCATACAGTCTTGGAATAGTTGTTTGGGAGAGTGTTTTCCTGCTTGGAAGAACATGCATTGGATTGAGAGCATGGGTGTAGCTTCTAAATCCCTTGTCCTCCACGACTGAGAATGGTTGGAAATCCCTTGCAATCATTCTTCTAACTGCACTGATGGATTTATAATTCTAATATGTCTGTGAAGGTTGTTAGTAGACCCTGCTCGATATAATACTTTACAAATTTTACATTCTGCCTTTGTTGTTAATGTTATCAAAATGCATCCAAATGATGATCTTTTCGCCACACTGCTCGGCCGTGCCACTCGCCACTGAATGTTGTGTTGAGGTGTGTGTTCTGCACCAAATGGGAGCACCGGGACAATGTCATCATACACAGCACAGCACAACTTTTATTCTGTCTTGTATTCATTTATAAGAAATAAAAACATAAGAACAGACATCCTTTCTCAGACGGGACCCGGCTCATTTGCGAACGACATCACTATTCTGTCCCTCTGGGTTGATCTTGGTCCTGCTCCCCGGTCTGCCACCTCCCCTCCTGTCTGCTGTAGTCCACTTTCCAATGTGGGAGGTCTCTGCGGCTCGTATCAGACGCTCCCTCCTCTCCTCTCCCAGGGCAGGGTGATTAAGTGGGGACGTGTGTGAAGAGTGCAGGTGGTCCCAGGTGAGTTGTGTGGCGGTGATTGGCTCAAAGAAACACAAATAATAAGGCATGTGTGCAAACAATCAAAATAATACTAAGTGAATAACAAATTAAACAATAAAGTGAAAGATAATCAACACACAAAATAATGGCAATATAGAACCAAACAAAATACACAAGTCATATTGCATAAAGTGAAGTGAAATATAAATATAATAAGAAATGGTGATTAAGGAGCTTATTAACACCGTCCTTGACATTTACATTGGTTGGGTGTGTGGATACCAGTAATTATTTTTGTTTTTTTGAAATACAAAATAATTCGATTTTTCCGAAGTGCTGAACTTTAATACAGTCTAGAAAGATTAATATTTTTTGTCTTGGGCTATATTATTAACATAGTTTTTCTATTGTATTATTATCTTGGAGTAGAGGCATCTCACCTGTCATGTAAGATTTGGGAGGGTAGGAATAGTGTAGTTATTTTCTGTTTACTTGTTGTGTGCCTCATTACTGTTAGTTCAGGTAGCCACTGTGAATTTAAATCCTGGACCCTACTTTGCCAAATAAGGTCACAGCTATACTTTGGTATGTAAAAAAAAGAAAAAATTAGAAAACGCACATACCTCAAATTTGGCACATACCCCCTGTGGCCCCCCTAACTGGCACCGTGGACAAAACACTGTCAGCACCACCCCCCCCCCCCCCACTAACATCATGGAAAATACACCCCCCTGATGATGGCCCCCCTACGATTGCAGCTGGCCCCAGCCATGCCCCCTGAGATGAAAGGGGCTAAAACCACCGCTGAATGGCTTGTTAGTGAGTTTGACTTATGATTATGTTTTTAGTTGTTTAATATCTGCAATATGAATAGCCTACAATCATTACTCATAATGTGAAGGCTTTGTTATACAGCAACCCCTCCCCCTTGGGCAGTGCTTCCGACTTGAAAGATAACGATAGGTTGTGTATGCAACCCCGGTTATCTGAAAAAGGAAGCACTGCCCAAGGGTTGCAAGGTCGCGTGGAAGTCCTGGCTCCCAGCAAAAGAGCATTTTAGCTCTGAGCTGAAGCACTGATCTAAGGAAGACCTCTCCCCCCCAAAGTTATCAGATTTCCTTAAAGCGTGGGACTGGTTTACATCAAAGTGACAGTTGTGGGAGGATGGCACCGAGAATAGGCCAAATAGTTTGGAGATGTGTGGAGAAGGGGGCCTGTAGGTAATAAAAACTCTTTGAGATGGATGAGAGCCGAAATCCCGACACAGAGCAACAAACCCAGGCCAACCGGCATTTCCAAAATATGGCATGGATTGACATCAGTCATAAATCAAGCCCCCCTCCAATAGGACACGGGGGGCTGAAACCGAAATCCAATCTCACAAACTCAAGAACCAATCATCTATTGATCTGCCTCTCTCTCTCTCTCTCTCTCTCTCTCTCACCTGAACCAGTAACTCGCTGCCACAGCTCAACCTGTAGCTCTGTTGCCCGAACCGGAACCAGAAACCAACTAAGTCTTTGCCGGTAACAGAAGAGTTCAACTGGGAGAAGGAGATTGAGCCGTACGAATAATTCTTTTAAAGGACTTTATTAAATAAAGAACTTTACAGACTGCGCTGCCCACCTGTACCCACCTGATCAGTGGAGTTTTACAGCTGGACAATTGACTAAGTCGGCTGAATACGAAAGTGTCAGTCATTTAAATAGCTATTGAGTCTTAAGAAACTTGACCCTTGGAACGAACAGGGCCCTGCTTTCCTCAAAGACTTTGTCTTCAAGTAACTACGGTGGAACCCTGCTTACAAAGAAGATTTTGTGCACAACCTTGGAGCCTTCAAACCAGTGGAAAATCTGTTTGGAAAAGACTCTACATTCGCGAAACCCCAACTTCCAGGTGCATCGACTGAGTGGAAGTTCTTGGACAAAGCCGAACCGCACTGCCTTTGATCCAAACCACACGGACCTCGTGCCGTGTGCTGTTATCTGAGCCTGAAGCCAGAGAGGCCTCTCTGCGACGAAGTTCAGATAAGTTTAACAGTTTGGTGTTTGTGATTCGTGACATTTGAGAAATCAATTAGAAATGTTAATCTGTGATTCATAACTCTAGAATGTGTAATATCATTTAGTTTTCATAAATATAAATGTGTGTTGCATTAAACTGTTTTGTTGATAATTTTAGAAATAAAATCTGTCAACGCTGAGAAATATCTTCTCATTCCTGTTTAACTGTTTAGTCTGAAATTGACAGTTAATAGAGTTAAAAGTTAATAGACACCAGATTATAGGTTGCCCTGCCTATCTTTAATCATTGAATAATAATCAGTTAAGGGAAATTGTGGTAACAAGTAATGTTAGGATCTATCTCGGCACCTAAACGTAAATGAGACTATATATATATATATATATATATATATATATATATATATATATATATATATAACGAGAAGTTACCTGACATAAATACTAACCTGCGTAGTTATTTAATGTCTGACTAACAATACTAATGAGAGACTCACCTTCGTCTTACTAACCGGTATTGTAGTCAATGTGTTTATAACCTTTTTTGTTTAACGATTTGTGTGTTATCATATGCGATCCCATGGTCTTTGATTTGGTCACGGAAGTGATTTGTCTTTGATTTGTTGATCTAGAGTTGAATTTTAATTAGTTTTTCACTTTTGTATAATTAGTGTAGTGCTACATTTAGTCTTTGTTTTTGAATAAATTTGACAATTTATATCTTTGGAATTGGTGTCTTCAACACTTTGTATTGCACTTATTTTGTAAGTCGCCCTGGATAAGGGCGTCTGCCAAGAAATAAAAATAATAATAATAATATTGTGTCTGTATCGGGAGCCAGTGGCGGGAGCGGAGCAGTGGAGTAGCGTGTGCGAGGGAAAGAGATTACCAGACGAGCCGCAGAGTTCTGGATGAGCTGGAGCGGCAGTAGTTGCAGGCAGGCCAGCCAGGAGGGAGTTGCAGTAGTCCAGGTGGAAGATCATATTTTTGAGGGGATAAAAATCTCACGACACAATTGGGTAGTCCTCACGGCACACGGGTTGAAAACCACTGAGCCAAGCCACGGTGCTTCTTGGCTTGGCACGGCCACTGAGACTGCCAGGGGAAGGCGTTGAGGAGCTTCCCTTCGGTAGCTCAGTTGGTAGAGCGGAGGACTGTAGGTTTCAGGCAGCGGGCACCCTTAGGGCGCTGGTTCAATTCCGTCTCGAAGGAAGCCGTGCTTATGGTTTGGCGTCGGTTTTGGACGAGCTCCCAAATGTCAAGCCATTGGAATTGCATGCGGACAAGGAGAAAACCCCGGCAATTCGGATTTGTTGTCGAGAACTCGCATTGCCCAAACATCTCGTATTGCATGTGACCCTTTTCACCCTGAGCCCAGTTTTCTAAACCGGCCAGAAAGCGGTCTGGAACAATCATGAAGCCAACACATTGTGAAGCACTTCACTGAAGCCCGGGTAGCTCAGCCGGTAGAGCATCAGACTTTTAATCTGAGGGTCCAGGGTTCAAGTCCCTGTTCGGGCACAGTGTTGAGACCTTGTTGACCGAGGGCCGTGATCGTGAAAAGCCTGGATGGCCTTCCTCGGGACAATGAGATATGCAGTTGCGTCTAGGCGAGGTGTCCTGTCCTCTTTTCTTCCTTCGGCAAATATCCAGCCTTGCAAGTGTTGTCTTCCAGAGGCAAGTCAAGCCAGGAACTCTGAGAGATGTTTTTGCTGTTGACGACGTGTCACTTTAGAACAGGACAACATGCATCTCTACTTGACTTGGCACAATCTGTGAGGGTTGGGCCAACACAACCTACTCAATGTGTCCACACATTTGCTGGCGTCTTGAAATACTTGGAATGACCTGTGGCCCCATACCATGCAGAAGTCCACAGCTATGCGTGTCAGCATGCACTGCTCCTCATCCCCAATGTGCCACTTGTAAGAACTGTGTAAAAAGCGACAGAGAACGTGATCAGCAAAGAAACACAATTCCCCTGAGAACGACAATCATCGTGCCGATCGTAATCTCAGTGCATACCTGGATGCCCAACAAGCCAAGCCAGTGGTTCCCAAGCGTTTTAATGCCACGGCACACTTTGCTGAGACCAAAAACCTTTGCGGCGCACCAACATGGAAAAAAAAAAGGATTTACTAGGTATTGTCTCACCTGAATGGCAACAGGCTGCTAAAACTTTAATCACACGCACATTGCATGTTAAAGTATGTCAGTAAGGGAGTAATTAAAAGGGCAAATGTGTGAAGTGCAAGGAGTGGCCTTTAGTGGTTAGGTAAAAAAGTAGACCAGACACAATAAACTATTCGCAGTAAATATAAATTCACAGCAAAATAGGTTCAGTTCACAATATCCTATAACAAGCTCTATTCAACACAGTGGTTAAACGTTACAAAGGGCATTACAATTGTTGAAAAACAATAGCACACGGATCAAACATGCTATCCCCGCCGTTTTATTCGATTTGATTAGACGTTTCGCAACCGAAACGTTTTGTGTGCGGACTGAACGCACACCTGAGCCGAGCACGATCACAATACATATCCACAGTTAATCTAAGCGGTATCGTATTGTAACCGTTTCGGTTTGTTATCAACCCTTCCGGATCCAAAACCAGGAGTCAGACACCCTTTTCGGTGGACACGCTGTTGACTTCTCACAAGCACCATCCGCCTTCACAGAGGCAGCGCTAGCAGTGGAAAGAACGAAGAACTGAGAAACGCCGGGGCTATTTAGAGCCCGATTATTCATCGCAGAGGGGGGAAACCAAAGCCAAATGAGACTTAGAGGAACAGGAGACATCCAACAACAGTACACAACGGTACAGTACACAATCAATACATAACAATGAACAGGCCCTTAATTCACTCTTTACAGTCCTTTCTCTTATCTCCCAGCAGCCCCTACGGAGATGGCCGCATATTAATCGAGAGGGGCGGTGCTGCCTCTCCATCTCCGTTACAGTATCAAAAAATTAAGCCTACCAAAAGGGCAAGAACAAACACATTGAATAATATTGATAAAATCGATTTCGTTCACCAGTCCAACTTAGAACAAGGACAAGCAGAGTGCAAGATGAAAAGGAATTCACCATCTGTCCCTTTAATCAATTGCCTTTCAGTACCACTGATAGCACTGCGACTCAGTGTAGGTGTGCGTTCAGTCCGGCAAACACAACATTTCAGTTATGAAACGCTTTCTACAGGTGATGTATGAATGTAACATTTTCACAAATTTGAATACGTTTGATTTGATACAAGATTTATGAAGTTGACCCAAAAAAATGACATCATATTTTTGAGGGGATAAAAATCTCACGACACAATTGGGTAGTCCTCACGGCACACGGGTTGAAAACCACTGAGCCAAGCCACGGTGCTTCTTGGCTTTGCACGGCCACTGAGACTGCCAGGGGAAGGCGTTGAGGAGCTTCCCTTCGGTAGCTCAGTTGGTAGAGCGGAGGACTGTAGGTTTCAGGCAGCGGGCACCCTTAGGGCGCTGGTTCAATTCCGTCTCGAAGGAAGCCGTGCTTATGGTTTGGCGTCGGTTTTGGACGAGCTCCCAAATGTCAAGCCATTGGAATTGCATGAGGACAAGGAGAAAACCCCGGCAATTCGGATTTGTTGTCGAGAACTCGCATTGCCCAAACATCTCGTATTGCATGTGACCCTTTTCACCCTGAGCCCAGTTTTCTAAACCGGCCAGAAAGCGGTCTGGAACAATCATGAAGCCAACACATTGTGAAGCACTTCACTGAAGCCCGGGTAGCTCAGCCGGTAGAGCATCAGACTTTTAATCTGAGGGTCCAGGGTTCAAGTCCCTGTTCGGGCACAGTGTTGAGACCTTGTTGACCGAGGGCCGTGATCGTGAAAAGCCTGGACGGCCTTCCTCGGGACAATGAGATACGCAGTTGCGTCTAGGCGAGGTGTCCTGTCCTCTTTTCTTCCTTCGGCAAATATCCAGCCTTGCAAGTGTTGTCTTCCAGAGGCAAGTCAAGCCAGGAACTCTGAGAGATGTTTTTGCTGTTGACGACGTGTCACTTTAGAACAGGACAACATGCATCTCTACTTGACTTGGCACAATCTGTGAGGGTTGGGCCAACACAACCTACTCAATGTGTCCACACATTTGCTGGCGTCTTGAAATACTTGGAATGACCTGTGGCCCCATACCATGCAGAAGTCCACAGCTATGCGTGTCAGCATGCACTGCTCCTCATCCCCAATGTGCCACTTGTAAGAACTGTGTAAAAAGCGACAGAGAACGTGATCAGCAAAGAAACACAATTCCCCTGAGAACGACAATCATCGTGCCGATCGTAATCTCAGTGCATACCTGGATGCCCAACAAGCCAAGCCAGTGGTTCCCAAGCGTTTTAATGCCACGGCACACTTTGCTGAGACCAAAAACCTTTGCGGCGCACCAACATGGAAAAAAAAAAGGATTTACTAGGTATTGTCTCACCTGAATGGCAACAGGCTGCTAAAACTTTAATCACACGCACATTGCATGTTAAAGTATGTCAGTAAGGGAGTAATTAAAAGGGCAAATGTGTGAAGTGCAAGGAGTGGCCTTTAGTGGTTAGGTAAAAAAGTAGACCAGACACAATAAACTATTCGCAGTAAATATAAATTCACAGCAAAATAGGTTCAGTTCACAATATCCTATAACAAGCTCTATTCAACACAGTGGTTAAACGTTACAAAGGGCATTACAATTGTTGAAAAACAATAGCACACGGATCAAACATGCTATCCCCGCCGTTTTATTCGATTTGATTAGACGTTTCGCAACCGAAACGTTTTGTGTGCGGACTGAACGCACACCTGAGCCGAGCACGATCACAATACATATCCACAGTTAATCTAAGCGGTATCGTATTGTAACCGTTTCGGTTTGTTATCAACCCTTCCGGATCCAAAACACAGGAGTCAGACACCCTTTTCGGTGGACACGCAGTTGACTTCTCACAAGCACCATCCGCCTTCACAGAGGCAGCGCTAGCAGTGGAAAGAACGAAGAACTGCAGGAGAAACGCCGGGGCTATTTAGAGCCCGATTATTCATCGCAGAGGGGGGAAACCAAAGCCAAATGAGACTTAGAGGAACAGGAGACATCCAACAACAGTACACAACGGTACAGTACACAATCAATACATAACAATGAACAGGCCCTTAATTCACTCTTTACAGTCCTTTCTCTTATCTCCCAGCAGCCCCTACGGAGATGGCCGCATATTAATCGAGAGGGGCGGTGCTGCCTCTCCATCTCCGTTACAGTATCAAAAAATTAAGCCTACCAAAAGGGCAAGAACAAACACATTGAATAATATTGATAAAATCGATTTCGTTCACCAGTCCAACTTAGAACAAGGACAAGCAGAGTGCAAGATGAAAAGGAATTCACCATCTGTCCCTTTAATCAATTGCCTTTCAGTACCACTGATAGCACTGCGACTCAGTGTAGGTGTGCGTTCAGTCCGGCAAACACAACATTTCAGTTATGAAACGCTTTCTACAGGTGATGTATGAATGTAACATTTTCACAAATTTGAATAAGTTTGATTTGATACAAGATTTATGAAGTTGACCCAAAAAAATGACATCATATTTTTGAGGGGATAAAAATCTCACGACACAATTGGGTAGTCCTCACGGCACACGGGTTGAAAACCACTGAGCCAAGCCACGGTGCTTCTTGGCTTTGCACGGCCACTGAGACTGCCAGGGGAAGGCAGTGAGGAGCTTCCCTTGGGTAGCTCAGTTGGTAGAGCGGAGGACTGTAGGTTTCAGGCAGCGGGCACCCTTAGGGCGCTGGTTCAGTTCCGTCTCGAAGGAAGCCGTGCTTATGGTTTGGCGTCGGTTTTGGACGAGCTCCCAAATGTCAAGCCATTGGAATTGCATGAGGACAAGGAGAAAACCCCGGCAATTCGGATTTGTTGTCGAGAACTCGCATTGCCCAAACATCTCGTATTGCATGTGACCCTTTTCACCCTGAGCCCAGTTTTCTAAACTGGCCAGAAAGCGGTCTGGAACAATCATGAAGCCAACACATTGTGAAGCACTTCACTGAAGCCCGGGTTGTTGACCGAGGGCCATGATGGTGAAAATCCTCTGCGACGCAGGAGACGAATATGAGTATGTGCCTGTAAGTAGTGACTGTGAGGTGTGAAGGATGCTTCCTAACACAGATCTCTTACCTGGTTGCAGGTGCATGGTGGGCGAGAACACTGGGCCAGCCCAGTGGCCGGACACGAGCCGTTTGGTAGAGGCCATCTGCGCCCAGCTGTGCCTCATTCACCCGTCCCCCACCCAGACCGGAATGAAGCGCCTGTAATAGCCGGTGAGGCCAAGAAACGCACGTACCCGTTTCTTTGTCCGGGGGTTGAGGCCAAGGTTGAACAGCTGCCACTTTGTTCTCCTGGGGTTTGATCTGGGGGAGCTTAGGATCCCATGATGGGACCCACCTCCGGGGACGGTCAGTTCCCCCTGCTGGAGCCCGAGTCCAAGATTTTTTAACCATTTAATGAATGATTGTTTTTAAAATGACTTTTAAAAATGAATCTTAACTGTTTTTAAAAATTTAGTTGTTTTTAAATCACTAATTGTTTAGGGTTTTTTTGGTTTAGTTTTGTTTTATTTTTTTGTCAAATACATTGTCCGTTTTGGATTTAATTTTAAATGCATTGGACCTTTTTTGTTTGTTTTTTATTTTTACCTTTTTAATTGTTTCTTTATTTTGTCCAGTGCATTTTCAGTTATTTTCAATGTATTTGACTTTTATGTTGGTAGCAGTTTTGCTTTAATCACCTTTGTTTTGTTGTTTTGTGCACTTGTTTATTTGAAGTTAAGTATTTTGTTTTTCGTTAAATCACAAAGATTTAAAAATTTTTAAGTGATCTTAAGAATTGTATTTAAAAAAAAGTTTTTAATCATAAGTATTAAAAATTTGAATTGTTTTTAATTGTTAAATGTAAAATACTTCAAACAATAAAACAGTATTTGGCACAAACTAACTTGTATTGTTGTATTTTGTTAGCTTAAGATGGATGGATCTCCCAGTGTAAGGTAAGTGAGATGGACCCGGGGTCCCCACGGTGCTTTGGCTACATATCGCTTTACAGCCACCTCGTCTGCCCTGCCTCGACACCCCCAAGTATCTGTGACCCCTGGCTTTATGAGCTGAGCTGCATGTTTGCTATGTGCTGCATCCTCACCGTGTGTGCTGTGCATGTGGAGTGGCACGCTGTGATATAGTGTAGTGGCATGGTGTGATATGATGTAGTGGCACAGTAACATGGTTGATTGAATGATAAGGCTTCATAGACCTAGTCACCTTGGCATTAACATAGATTTGGATAATTTCACCATTAGTTACATCTCTGTTGTTGCGAGATTTTGAATCTCCCATTTTATCTCTAGTGTCTTCAGTGCAGGAGCCGGGGGCAGCGGGCATGGCTAGTTCAGCTCAGCAGCCAACACCACTCGGTTCAGCGGAGCAGCCTGGTGGGGGTAAGAGTGGTGTGTGTGTGTGTGTGTGTGTGTGTGTGAGTGTGTCTTCGTGTGTTTGTTAAATCTGGGTGCAGTATCCGTAGTGTCCTGGCAACTCCTGTCACTGTCTGTCTGTCTGTCTGTCTGTCTGTCCCTGTGTTTCTGCAGGTCCTGCTTCCTGAGGGCTGGAAGCAGATGCTGCCCGCTGAGCAGCTGCAGTGGGTCTCCAAGGCCCTGTTCACTAGGAGCAGGTTTGGGAAGCTGGTGCTGACCTTGGACCTGCGTCTGTGGTGGTTCCCTCCCCAGCCCTGCCCGGTGTATCGGCAGCCCCCGGCCTCTCCCAGCCTGCACTTCGCTCGGCCGCTGTTCCTGTGGATGCCCTACCGCATGTGGGCTGTGAAGCTCACTTGCATCCAGCCCCAGTGTGAGGGACACAGGCTCACGGGGGCGGGGCTGTACAAGATGGCGCGCCAAGTGCTGAGCATCAAAGGCTGGTACGATATGGTCACGGAGTACCTGGAGTGCCGCCGGTGCTCAAAGAAGTACGCAGGCTGGTCCGGAGATGTGCTGCAGCAGCTGGATGTGGCTCATTGGAGCCAGTTCCCAGCCATCCTCACCTACCCGTATGGAGACAATTCACCACACAGCGTCTGTGCTTTCCCTCCCCCCCTCCCTCTCAGCCGAAATGTTTCCTGAACTCTAACTGCTGTACTGCTGTGTCTTGGGCAGGCTGTCCTGCGACTACACGGTGCTGAGTCTCATGAGGGAGCACACCCTGGGGAACAGCACCACCCGGCTGTGCAAACAGCTGCAGGAGCAGCACAGCGAGGCGTGGCAGCATAAAACCCTGCGGTACCTCGCAGACTGCGAGCCCTTTGTGACCTCTGCACCTGTAGTCCCGAGCTTCCGGCCGCCGCCACCCATGCCACCGGTGCCTGGACCCAAGTGGCTGCTGGCAGTGTACGACCTCGACGTGCTGGAGCGGCTGGCCGAGGTAAAGGCCCAGGTCACGTCTGTGTTCGGGTCCATTTTAAAACTGGACTCGACAAAGAAGGTGAGTATCGTCAGTCAGATTTTTTGTGCTGCTGTCTCAGCGGCCGGGCAGGTCCTGAACTCGGTGCTAACGTGCGGAGAGGGTGAGGGGCTGCAGCCCATGGCTGCCGGGCTGGTGGAGTGGTACGGCTTGGCCAGAGAGGCTCCCCCTCAGATCCTGTATGTGGACTGGGACTGCTGCTCTGTGGCTGGACGGTCGAAGGGGGCCGGGGGGCACAGGAGACGGAGCGGCTCATCCAGGAGCTGCTGGACATTTTTGACAGCAGGAGGGGGCTGGACACCATGGGCGTGCTGCTGCTGGACCACAAGCGGATCCAGGCCATCTGGAAGGCATAGCGGCCCCACCTCGCCTGCATTCAGGACCCCGAGGGGGTGCAGCTGTATACCCAGACAGGGCAGCTGCGGAAGGGGGGTGTGCTGCTGCCAGTATACCACTGCGCCCGTGGATCGACCTCCTTGGAGTCTTTCCACCTCCACCTGGCCCTTTTCATCCCAGGTTAGTGCCAGCTGCACCGCAAATAAAGACGCCAGATTCTGTGATGCTTTTTGAACCCAGTGGATCAGTAGACTAGTTTTTTTTTCTGTAATTGTTACAGTACGTGTATTGTTATATACTATGGCTTTGTGAAGAGTATGTTTTGAACTGTATTGAAGTGTGTGTTTCTGTTTCCTCCTGCTCTGCTCAGGCACCAGTGCCAGCGATGTGCACTTCCAGGCATATCTGCTGGAGGGCCTGGTGAGGTGGAACGCGGACCGTGCAGTGGCGGCCGTGGAGGATGCTGGCAAGCTTCTGCGCTCCTACAGTGGCTCCTTGCAGAACGCCCTGGGCACCCTGAGCCAGAAGGTGCTGGCCAGGGACCTGTCGGAGGGGTTCGTGAAGTCAGGTGTGTACACGGGTCAGTGAGCGTGTCAGTGTGGGGGGTTGATTTGTAAGGTGCTCTTTAGCAGCGTTATGAAAATAATAAAAGCGGTGAACCCATGCTTCTGTTATGATTGTGTTGAAGGGGAGCTCATCGGGATCGAGTACCTGTAGCTCCAACGTGTGCACAGCGACCCCGACGTCCCGGACGAGGCAGCTGGCCAAGACTCAGACAGGGAGGAGAGTGACGACGAGGGCTTTGAGGAGGACGATGACCCCACCATCTCCAACCCCGTCGCCCCGTCTCCAGCCCGACTGCCCACGTCTCCCGCCCGACTGCCCACGTCTCCCGCCCGACTGCCCCCGTCTCCTGCGCGGTCGACGGCCCGACTACCCCCGTCTCCTGCGCGGTCGATGGCCCGACTGCCCCCGTCTCCCGAGATGGAGCACCCCTGCGCTGCCGGAGACGCCCCCCCTGTTGCTAATCCCGAGGTGAGTAGGCAGTGATGGCGCTCAGCTCGTCTCTTACATTGTAGTGCACAAAACCCTGGAATGATAGCTATTGCCAGAACATGGTCCTGTAACTGACTGTCGTCTGTATTCTGTTGTTTCAGGAATCGTGCGGCCCTGATGGCGTTCCTGGGCTCCAGCACGTCCAGCAGTTGGGCAGTTGTCTGGTGGACCTGAGAGCCCAGACATTCCTGACCAATCGCCAGGTGGCGGAGCTGGTACACCTGTGGCAGCAGCTCCCCGAGGGAGACAAGCAGCGCCTCGTGTACCCGGCCCGCCACAAGGACAGGCTGACTCGGGGGCGCTTCAAAGCTGGGAGGAGGTCTTCAGTCGCTCCGGGAGTGGACAGTTGAAGAGGTGTGATATACAGACACGTTTTAAATCACTGCCGAGAAGCAGACGAATACGAGTATGTGCCTGTAAGTAGTGACTGTGAGGTGTGAAGGATGCTTCCTAACACAGATCTCTTACCTGGTTGCAGGTGCATGGTGGGCGAGAACACCGGGCCAGCCCAGTGGCCGGACACGAGCCATTTGGTAGAGGCCATCTGCGCCCAGCTGTGCCTCATTCACCCGTCCCCCACCCAGACCGGAATGAAGCGCCTGTAATAGCCGGTGAGGCCAAGAAACGCACGTACCCGTTTCTTTGTCCGGGGGTTGAGGCCAAGGTTGAACAGCTGCCACTTTGTTCTCCTGGGGTTTGATAAGACCTCTGCCTATGGTGGAGCCTAAATATTGTGCTTCACTGACTGCAAGAGTACATTTTTTTGGGTTAGCTGTGAGGCCAGCAAGTCAGAGGGCGTTGACAACTGCTCAAAGATGAGACAGGTGATCGTCCCAGGTGTGACTGTGGATTATGACATCGAGATAGGCTGCAGCATAGGCTTGGTGGGGTCTGAGAATGCGGTCCATCATGTGTTCAAAAGTAGCTGGGGCCCCATGGAGTCCAAACGGAAGCACAGTATACTGATACAAGCCCTCCGGCGTGGCAGATGCAGTCTTTTCCTTGGCTGCTTGTGTCAATGGAAACTGCCAATAACCCTTTGTGAGATCTAGGGTGCTGATGAAGTGAGCTGTACCCAGTCGCTCAATGATCTCATCAATGCGGGGCATGGGGTAGGCATCAAAGTTGGATAGCTCGTTCAACTTTCTGAAGTCGTTGCAAAAACGAAGAGTCCCATCTGGTTTCGGGACGATCACTATTGGGCTGGACCAAACACTATGGGATTCTTCAATGACACCAAGCTCAAGCATTTTCCTTACCTCCTTTGTGATAGCGACCTTCCCTGGGCAGGGTTGCTGTTCCCAGTTTTCTTTTGTGATGTCGAGGAGGCCTCGCGGTCTGTGGGAAATAAAAAGCTTGGGGTACTTCCCAGATGGTGAATATGAGAAAAGGGAGCAGTTGATCCCAGTTACGCCCATCCCTTTCCATCGTCCTCCTCAGCATGCTTTTTAACGTTTTGTTAAACCGCTCCACTAGCCCGTCCGTCTGTTGATGGTAAACAGAAGTGTGAAGACTTTTAATTCGGAGAAGATGGCACACATCTTTCATTACCTTGGACATGAATGGTGTACCTTGGTCTGTCAAAATTTCTATTAATATAGATTAGAAAAAGCACAGGCCCTAGTACTGATCACAGTGGAACTGAACTAACAACCTCACTCCAGTTAGAAGCAACTCCTCTAATCAACACCCTCTGCTTCCTATACATCAACCAGTTCATAATCCATCTACTTACATTACCCTGAATGCCTACAGCTTCCAATTTGAGGCTCAGTCTTTGGTGTGGAACCTTATCAAATGCTTTTTGAAAATCTAAGTATATCATATCATATGCTTTCATGTGATCTACAGCTGCAGTTGCATGTTCAAAAAATTCTAATAAACTAGTATAACATGATCTGCCTCATCTAAACCCATGTTGACTATCTCCAAGAATATGGTTTTCATTAAGATGCTCCTCTATTTTCTGTCTAATCATTTTTTCCAATATTTTACAGGTGATGCAGGTGAGACTGATTGGTCTGTAATTTCCTGGCTCAGTTTTGTCCCCTTTTTTGTGGATTGGTATGACATTTGCTGTCTTCCAGTCAGTTGGCACATCCCCTGTTTGAAGTGTCATTTGGAATATTTGAGTTAGAGGCCTATAAATAATTTCCCTAATTTCTTTAAGTACTGTTGGAAATATACCATCTGGCCCAGGTGATTTGTTTGTTTTTAATTCTGCTAGTCCCTTTAGTACCTCCTCATCCTTTACCCTAATCTCTCTTAGGATTTGACTGGACTGGTTGTTAACCTGTGGCATGTTATCTGTTTTTTTTTTCTTTGTAAAATCCTCCAAAAAACATTTGCCACATCTTATTCATTTTCCAAGATACTTCAATTTTTGCCCTTTATCTGTTTCACTTCCTACTTTATTGACCTCTTGCTGTGTTAGTATTGAAAAGCTCTTTGCATTTGTTTTAGTTCCAAGAGCTATGTTTCTTTCTATTTCCCTCTTTGCTTTCCTGACCCGTTTCTTAAGGTCTCCTTGCAGCTCAACATATTCTATGTATTTTGTTTAATCTCCGTCCCTTTTGTATGCGCTATACAACATTGTTTTTCTCTTGATATTTTTTTGCATACCTCTATTAAACCATTTTGACCAATGTTTTTAGGTCCTCAATTTGCTAAGTTTTGGTACATAGACTCGTTCAACTTCCTAACCATTAAATTGAGCGGCCACTTTTTTAACATGGTCGAAACACAGAATTATAGAGGACCCTACCCAGCACCCAGTTATTACGGGGTTGAAACCAAGCAATCAATTAATCAGATTCCAAACTCTCCACCATGGCCAAGACCAAAGAGCTGTCCAAGGATGTCAGGGACAAGATTGTAGACCTACACAAGGCTGGAATGGGCTACAAGACCATCGCCAAGCAGATTGGTGAGAAGGTGACAACAGTTGGTGCAATTATTCGCAAATGGAAGAAACACAAAATAACTGTCAGTCTCCCTCGGTCTGGGGCTCCATGCAAGATCTCACCTCGTGGAGTTTCAATGATCATGAGAACGGTGAGGAATCAGCCCAGAACTACACAGGAGGATCTTGTTAATGATCTCAAGGCAGCTGGGGCCATAGTCACCAAGAAAACAATTGGTAACACACTATGCCGTGAAGGACTGAAATCCTGCAGCGCCCGCAAGGTCCCCCTGCTCAAGAAAGCACATGTACAGGCCCGTCTGAAGTTTGCCAACATCTGAATGATTCAGAGGAGAACTGGGTGAAAGTGTTGTGGTCAGATGAGACCAAAATAGAGGTCTTTGGCATCAACTCAACTCGCTGTGTTTGGAGGAGGAGGAATGACCCCAAGAACACCATCCCCACTGTCAAACATGGAGGTGAAAACATTATGCTTTGGGGGTGTTTTTCTGCTAAGGGGACAGGACAACTGCAGTGCATCAAAGGGACGATGGACGGGGCCATGTACCGTCAAATCTTGGGTGAGAACCTCCTTCCCTCAGCCAGGGCATTGAAAATGGGTCTTGGATGGGTATTCCAGCATGACAATGACCCAAAACACACAGCCAAGGCAACACAGGAGTGGCTCAAGAAGAAGCACATTAAGGTCCTGGAGTGCCCTAGCCAGTCTCCAGACCTTAATCCCACAGAAAATCTGTGGAGGGAGCTGAAGGTTCGAGTTGCCAAACGTCAGCCTCAAAACCTTAATGACTTGGAGAGGATCTGCAAAGAGGAGTGGGACAAAATCCCTCCTGAGATGTGTGCAAACCTGGTGGCCAACTACAAGAAACGTCTGACCTCTGTGATTGCCAACAAGGGTTTTGCCACCAAGTCGAAGGGGTCAAATACTTATTTCCCTCATTAACATGCAAATCAAATTATAACTTTTTTGAAATGCGTTTTTCTGGATTTTTTTGTTGTTATTCTGTCTCTCACTGTTAAAATACACCTACCATTAAAATTATAGACTGATCATTTCTTTGTCAGTGGGCAAACGTACAAAATCAGCAGGGGATCAAATTCTTTTTTCCCCCACTGTATCTTTTGAATTGTACGTGTGAGCAGAGGCCTCAGTGGGAGTTGACGTTATTCTCGTCTGTGTGGTAGCTGCTCAGTTCCATGTCTCTTGTTCGTTCAGCCAGTTTCCTTTCTCTTGCAGTGGTTCACACCTGAAGGCTTCCGGTCACTCTTTGCCTTAGTGGGAGCAAACGGCCAAGGCATCGGGACCAGGTAAAGACAGGAGAATATCTGCTTTTGTTTTTCCCCCTCCACACAGTCCATTCTACCAGTGCCATATATGTAAATGTGCAAACTAAATACCTCATTTGACTGTAAGACTTTTGCAAATTAGCAATGGGGGTGCATCTAGTGTAAAGGAGAGAACAAAATGTATCTGTCTTAATTAGGTCTTTGTTACTCATTAATCAGTATTTAATCAAATGGAACTGCTAATATGCCTTCTGTGTTGAGTAGCAAGGATGCTGATTATTGATGATGTTGAGCTGACAGACGACAAAATTAATATACTCTGATAATACACAGGACGTGACTGATGTCTGTGAAGAAAGACAACCTGCTTTTTTGGAATAGGCTTTAAGAGTTATTAATGGAGAGACCGCTGTACTAATTAAAATCCGTTCTTTGATTGAGAAGATGGTGCTTCAATCCTAGAGTGAATGCATGACTTTGTGAAATGTATGACTCATCTGAAAGTTTGCCGTCTTGGTTTCTCAGTTCTCTCAGTCAGTGGGTCCATGGCTGTGATGCACTGGAGCTGCCTGCCCAGCAGAGGGAGCAGTTGGATGCCTTCATTGACCAGCTATACAAGGACATAGAGAGAGGACAGGATGCCTGCCAACCCACAGGCAAGCAAACAAACCCGCAGCTTAATACAGTAAAGATTCACAGGCTGACCTTTGACCTTTATGATCAAATAATAAAGTGCCTTGTATTTTGAGCAGACCTTGAACTGGTGTTTATGAAGTGTAGAACTAACCTCCTACCTGTAAGCCTTGGTTGGCCATATATTTCTAGAGTAGTTTGAGCTCTAAATTAAGCTACTCCTTTTCACCTTATAAAAACAAACACGATCTGTTTACAGGGAATGTTATCCTGTTGAGCGGCCAGACCCACAGGAAGCATGTAGTACATAGAGGAACATAAATGAAGTACAGATAATTACCGGTTCAATCTTTAAAGATTCCTGTTTGCCATTAAAAGCAGCATCATTAATGTGAAGAGTAGTGCATGGAGAAATGGGCTCTTTTGGGGCTAATGGTTGATTTAGTTGAATGGGCTGTTGTTTCGGAGGGGGTCTCACAACTGTTGCACTTTTGGTCTTTTCCAGAGATGGGTGATTTCCTGAACTGTGAGGGTTCTGGCCTGTTCCTTCTGCAAAGCCCTTGTAAGTGACCCTGTAATGGATACTCCCGAGGTCAGCAAGTGTGACTCGGACAATCTGCTTCCGAGCTTGGCCTTCTCTCCTTGTGTATCCCCCCCGTCTCGCATTGAACTTGGAAATCCACTTCTTTCTCCCTCGTCTAGAGTTTGACTTAGCAGGAACCTCAGATGCCCTGGTTTTTGTGGGCTTCATAATTTGGACCTGGATCAAACATTTGGGCTGACTACATGTATTTTTCTTTGAGTCACCTGCTACTTACCTTGTGTTGACTGTACAACGTACATTTTATTATTGGTTTTGACTGCTGCTTTGGAGGAGCCTGCTATTATCAATATCGGTGCACAAATCATAGTGCCTTGTCTCTGAGTCCTGTAAGTCAAGGGCCCATTAAGCAGAGATAAAAGGCTTCTGCACAGACATTTTCTCTTTGGGATTACAGTGTTTGGTAGAAAGTGAGATATAAGTATGTCTTCTTCAAGGCACAGAATTTTGTCTCCTAGCCTTGATGTTCAAAGTAGACAGAATAGGATGGTGGTTGGAGCTGTGTGCTGTCCAAAATGGTTCTTCTGGGAGTGTCATGTTTAGCCAAGGCCTTTTGTTTATAAAACTATACTATACATTTCAGACCGGTCACAACTACATTATGGTTTGACCTGACCAATGAATTACTTCTAGTCTGTACGATAGGTGTAAGAAAGTCTATACAAGAGATTTATACAAGAACCCTGCATGATTTGAAGAACATGTGAATCCAAGAACCTCACCAAGGTGCCAACAACATTGCTTGTAAGTCTGTAGCCTGTTTAGGTTGTCCCTCAAATATATAGTCTTTGTTTACCCTGCCTTGTTGTGCACATTTCAGTTAAGAATCTACACACTGCATCGACAGTCAATGGCTTGAACAGAGGTCTGCTCGTTTCTTCCCCGATGGAGTCATCTCAAAGGCTGCTCAGCCGTGGCTTTTGCTCCCACCTCATGTGTTTTTGTGAATTGTCTTGTCTAGGCAACCACAGCTGCCTGCCCAATGCCGAGGCCTCATTCCCTGACAACAACTACCTGTTGCACATGACTGCCCTCTCTGATATCGCCCCTGGGAAGGTAAAGCCATCAGAATAATTGTGTGTGCGCGTGTATGTGGGGCAGTTCATAGTCTGTATATAAACAAGTATATGTCTGTGTGTGTCAATGCTTTTGTAAGGACCTGCAGGCACAGCTAGATTGATGTGCTGTTCCATAATTTCTCCTAGTATAGAAAAATAAGTTCAAAGTGTAATAATTGGGGGTTTTCAGGAAATCTCCATCACCTAGATTGCTGTCAAAGAGACTGGAGTAGGCACAGCCGCCACAAGATTCTCAGGTACGTAGAGAGCCCAGAGACCGAGACTGAAGCCCCATTTACAGTGTCTGCTGCTACTTCACTGAAAGGCATTAGTGTCGAGGCACTGTTGGACTTTGTTTTTGGAAGCACAGTAAAGTCTAACACAGTGAAGTGTTAAGGATTTCTCTCTAACCCACTGTTGTTCTCTTTTGTTGTCAGGGAGAACTACCTGTTTGCCTGCTCCTGTCCCAAGGGTCTCTCCCAGGCTGGATGTGACCTCTGAGGAAGAGGAGGAGGAAGGCAAAGGGGAGGGCGAGACGGAGGGCGACGACCTGGAGGATGAGATGACAGACGTGTGACGGGCGGGTCGGCACACCAGCGCACACCACTGAAACGGCACCGAGTTGATGTTAGAACAGTGGAGGACAGCAGTGCCGGCAGTGGGTCAGCTCTTCGCATCCACAGAGCACACACGGGCTCACTCCACCTGCCTCATCCCTGACTGTCCTCTACAGCCTCTCACCGAATAAAACATTCATTAAAACTAGAACACATTTCACATCAGATTTTTTTTTTTTAACTGTCGAATTTCTGTCCCTGTTATGTTTCTGCATATGAGATTCCAAAGAAAGAAGACCACTTTTTAAACAGATTTAAAATAAATAACACTCATTCATGGCATTTGTATTAACTTTCCACTCCTGGTGCTTTCAGGAAGTGTTCTTCAGTGGGCATGACACAAGTTAGAAATGATGCATTTCTCAAAAATGTTTGTCTACCTACCTTTGATTTCAGTTAAAACTTGAATGCATGACATGAAAACTTATCCTGCAAGTTGTATGCCAATAGTTTTTTTTTATTATTTTTTCTTTACAGATTCTAGGTAAGTCAAGTGATCTTGTCCCAAAGTCCAGTCTATTAACATCTTATCAAGACTTACTTGCAGAGCATTTTCTATTAGACTGCTATTGTGTAAGCTAACCAGAATAATTCCTAAACTCCCTGTTACATTTCAGTCCAGTACTACACTCACCTAAAGGATTATTAGGAACACCTGTTCAAT
Source organism: Amia ocellicauda (assembly GCF_036373705.1). Taxonomy (NCBI): domain Eukaryota; kingdom Metazoa; phylum Chordata; class Actinopteri; order Amiiformes; family Amiidae; genus Amia; species Amia ocellicauda. The sequence continues at coordinate 52,441,364 of NC_089854.1, forward strand.
TTCTCATTAATGCAATTATCTAACCAACCAATCACATGGCAGTTGCTTCAATGCATTTAGGGGTGTGGTCCTGGTCAAGACAATCTCCTGAACTCCAAACTGAATGTCTGAATGGGAAAGAAAGGTGATTTAAGCAATTTTGAGCGTGGCATGGTTGTTGGTGCCAGACGGGCCGGTCTGAGTATTTCACAATCTGCTCAGTTACTGGGATTTTCACGCACAACCATTTCTAGGGTTTACAAAGAATGGTGTGAAAAGGGAAAAACATCCAGTATGCGGCAGTCCTGTGGGCGAAAATGCCTTGTTGATGCTAGAGGTCAGAGGAGAATGGGCCGACTGATTCAAGCTGATAGAACAGCAACTTTGACTGAAATAAACACTCGTTACAACCGTAACGTTACCTGAGCATTGTTTCTGACCATGTCCATCCCTTTATGACCACCATGTACCCATCCTCTGATGGCTACTTCCAGCAGGATAATGCACCATGTCACAAAGGTCGAATCATTTCAAATTGGTTTCTTGAACATGACAATGAGTTCACTGTACTAAACTGGCCCCCACAGTCACCAGATCTCAACCCAATAGAGCATCTTTGGGATGTGGTGGAACGGGAGCTTCGTGCCCTGGATGTGCATCCCACAAATCTCCATCAACTGCAAGATGCTATCCTATCAATAGGGGCCAACATTTCTAAAGAATGCTTTCAGCACCTTGTTGAATCAATGCCACGTAGAATTAAGGCAGTTCTGAAGGCGAAAGGGGGTCAAACACAGTATTAGTATGGTGTTCCTAATAATCCTTTAGGTGAGTGTATATGCAGATTGTTTAACAAATGTCTTGGCACTGTGTTCAACTTAATGACTATTAGATCTGTCTGTCATTTCAATAGTTACAGGCAATAACTAAATAGCTGTTACTTTAAGAGACTGGGACCATTCACAGTGTAAATATGCCAGCTGTTCATAGGACTGCCTGCAGTATCTATCATTGCCAGTAACTCTTGACATAAAACAATTACTGTTTTACAAGTTGCATCCTCACAAGCTGAGAGTGCTGTAGTGCAGCAGTATGAATAGCACAGATGTCATATTTACTGGGGATATGAAGGCAGCTTTGTTTTCACGACACTAGGTGGCATTGCTGTAAAAGAGCGATCGACTTGCAGAGCTTCCGTAGTGTTCTTAGTTTTTTTTTTTTTTTTTTAACTTCAAAGATCAGTAACAGTATGGAAATGCACATATGGTATATTTATACTTTTAAGACAGATCAATAACCCTTCCTAAAGGAGAATGACTGTTCACTCTCCCCTTTCCCAGAGAGATCTACCACTTTCTAAACACAAGGAATGGCCTGTAATATTTACTCTTACTACTTAATATATATATATACACACTTTTTTTCTTATTAAGATGCCAGCTACCATTTTCCTAAATGGGATGTATAATCAAAGACCTATAACCAGACAGGTCATTCAAATACCCTTCATTCTTCCTCAGAGTGCATGCATGTCATTCAACCCAAATCAGAAACATCCATTCCTCGAAGGATAACGGTAGTTTGTGACCCTCGCGTGGCAGTCCTTGCTTCGTATGTTGGGAATGTTTCCACTCGCATGCAGACACAAGTGCGGAGTTAAATAAGTACACCATACTGTTTCGCACTTGCAAAATTAGTGTTCCCCTGTAATTAGATTGCATGGTGGAAAGTGAGTACCAGTATTTTTAAGCCTGAATTAATAAGTTCTAAATAGGTAATATTTTGACAGTGATTCTAGGTGTTACACAGTTAAAGATTTAAAAACTACCAGGCTGACTCTCCTGGCAGTTTGTCCTGTTATGTATATGTGGAATATGGTGAGGATATGACATCTAATTATCACAAATTTATGGTCCTATCACACATAGATTCAACTGGATGTGTTTTGCTTGTAATGTTTGACTAATGGTGGGTTCTCTGGGGAACCCAGACTTGTGGCTGCGTTGTAGTTGTGCATGTCTGATAGGTACAAGATACAGAGTGTTTTCAGCTCTTTGGTCTTAAAATGTCCTGTAAAATAGCCACTTTGGTACCACAATCCTCTGTGGAGTCTTGATCTGAATCTTGAGGGAAATTCAGTCACCCGAATCCTTAATCCAAGTTTTAAAAGACTTTATTGATTAATAAACTATCATGAGGTTGTGCGTTTTCATATTACATACAGGTTAGCATGGGAAATGTTCCAAGTGATTCTTTTGTAAATCAGTTAGGTTCCAAAATGTTTGAGCAATAGCCCACTAATGTCATTTGGTAATCTCCAATAAAATATCACTGGATTAAGTTGTCTGAGGCCTGTCTGTCTGTTTCCCTCTGACCAATCACTCACTCACTCGCTCGCTGAAGACCTGGCTTAACCAATGGCAGAGTGTCTGGAGATAAATCCTGATGGAGAACGCTAGAATATCATTTAGATGTCACCAGGGGCAGAAAGACAGATGCCCCTCCCCAACAGGCACTCAAGTTATAGCTTTTCTATAGTGAGAAAAACAAAGCAAAATTACTTTTCAGACTTGTGCTGGTATGTAGCCTATAGTATTGATTTTGTTTGTAGCTCTTAAACATATGCACATAACTATAAGGCACCTCGACAAACTGATAATGACACGCATCACTTCAATCCTTCAGTATTCCTCCCAGCAATAAACAAAGACAAAATATCTTGAATGGATTTTCAAGAACTTAAATCCACCTTAAACTATTACGTAAACACCTCCAGTCCAGGAAAATGCATTTCTTCCCATTCTGTAGGGCAGGATCGCAACCTTCGATTTAAGAAGAGCAGTATCTGTATAGATAGGATTTGAAGCACATAACAGACACACACGTACAGATGCATAAATACAGATCTGTGTAAGTACATATGTATGTGTTATATTTCCATTTCTACAGAAAACAAACATCTGAAGAGTTAAACATACTTTCAGGAAAGAGAAGATCTCAATTCCTCAATCTTATGCCAGCAAGAATGAAGAGACACTCATTAATACTTATATGTTATATGGGCTATTCAGTTGATTTATGAACAATAAGCTATTCTGGATTCATATTAATTTGGGGCTCTTAGTGGTCATCTTTTATCTGATCAACAACATATGTTACCAGAATATCTTCCAAATTCATTGGAAGTAAAAGAAAAAATGAAGTATAGTTCCTGTGGTATGCACTAAGAATTGATGTCAATTTGTGACCATTTAGAGGAGGTACGCACGCCCAAGGGCTCTCTGGCCCGCAGAGAGTTGACGGTTGGCCCAAAAGTGAATCCGGGTTAGACTGGCACAACAGTAAAATGTCTGATCCATGTTGGGCACCCTGTTGGCCTGGGACAGCCAGAATTCATTTTACGCCACCACCATGGCCGCCAATGAGCCGAAGCACGGGAGCTCGACCACAAGGTCTGTTGTGAGATGGTCCAGGAGGGTGTGGGTCGCAAGGTGGGCGCAAATATGCCAGGAGGCAGGGTCCTCAGGATGTGCATGATGTGTGCTTTATAGCTCACAGATCTGGAGAGGAGTATCCACAATTGTGAATTGCAAAAAAGAGATAGAGTTACTGTATGTCACAGTAGTGTTGAAGAACAATCATCTTCAATCAGGTTGGAACGTGTTGCAATGCCTTTAATACACGCAGCTTGGAGAGGAACAGTGAATCAAGAAGATCCCAAAGTCGCTCTGCCTTCATTTTAACAGTCAATGCTTTTATACACAAAAATCAAAGAGCTGGTTATAATCAGAAAGTCATTACTATGGTATCTTAAAAGTTAGCTAAGCAGAATATATATAATTATAGGACAGAGTTCATAGGTCAACACATGGATTAGGGAGCAGGCACTTAAATCATACTGTTTGACATTGTCTCCAAGATTCTCATCGTAAATAACAAACAGAAATCAAGCTACCTTCTGGCCTGACTTTCTTAAATATACAAGAGAGATAAACAGGTATTAGAGAAAGAATTTCTAACTTTCCTTCCACAGTAGATAAAGCAAGCAGGGGAGGGCTGGCCTGAGTGACAGTATAGTAACCTATAGCCAATGGAAAGGACGTTACTGTCTGTCATCATCCCTAGAGATTATATATTTTTTACCCAACCATAGACCATGGCTCTATGAATATCTAGCCAATCCAATTAAATACTTTTAATGATGTGCAGAAACCCAGAGAAGGGAGTAGCAGTGAAGAGGAATATGAGTATGAAGAGCAATAATGCGTCACCTTATAACACCCCTTCTCATGTGTTAGTGTTTATACAGATCCCCATTAGCTGCCATGTTATTACATATGTGATTGATTAATTTGAAGAAGATGCTCCCACACACTGTCTCTACTAGCAAGTGTTATAATTCAATAGACTGCAATGTTTTGATCAAAGATCTTATAACACTTGCAAGTAGCATGTTTTTTCTATCCAGATCCTTTTCCCTCATACACACCTGTCTAGTCAATACATGTGTGCAATTAGCTTTTGTTATGGTGATTGATTAATTACCCAAATAAATGCCATGTTTTAACATGTTCACCACACATTTACGCACCCTCATGTATTTCTGGTGATGTTTGCCTTTGGCTGGTAAAAATACCAAATGGCTGGTAAGTTTTTTCCTTCTACCAGACACTGTGGCTAGTGGCCAAAAAAAGGTAATTTTATCCCCTAATCCCCTGTGTTCCAATGGCACGTTGTGTTTGCTAATCAAGTTTATCATTTTAAAAGGCTAACTGATCATTAGAAAACCCTTTTGCAATTATGTTAGCACGGCTGAAAACTGTTGTGCTGATTAAAGAAGCAATTAAACTGGCCTTCTTTAGACTAGTTGAGTATCTGGAGCATCAGCAATTGTGGGTTTGATTACAGGCTCAAAATGGCAAGAAACAGAGAACTTTCTTCTGAAACTTGTCAGTCTATTCTTGTTCTGAGAAATGAAGGCTATTCCATCAGAGAAATTACCAAGAAACTGAAGTACAACTTCGTACAACTCTGTGTACTACTCCCTTCACAGAACAGTGCAAAATGGCTCTAACCAGAACAGAAAGAGGAGTGGGAGGCCCTGGTGCACAACTGAGCAATAGGACAAATACATTAGAGTGTCTAGTTTGCAAAATGGATGCCTCACAGTTCCCCAACTGGCAGCTTCATTAAATAGTACCCGCAAAACACCAGTCTCACCGTCAACAGTGAAGAGGCGACTCCGGGATGCTGGTCTTCTAGGCAGAGTTGCAAAGAAAAAGCCATATCTTAGACTGGAGAATAAAAAAAAAATGTAAGAACACAGACACTGGACAGAGGCAGATTGGAAAAAAGTGTTATGGACAGATGAATCTAAGTTTGAGGTGTTCGGATCACAAAGAAGAACATTCGTCAGATGCAGAGCAAATGAAAAGATGCTGGAGGAGTGCTTGATGCCATCTGTCAAGCATGGTGGAGGCAATGTGATGCTCTGGGAGTGCGTTGGTGGTGGTAAAGTGGGAGATTTGCACAGGGTAAAATAGGGATGCACCGATAAGAAAATTATTGGCCGATACCGATAGCAGATGTTCATATAACATAATCGGCCGATGCCGATACTGATGTTATGACATTTCTGTAACTTTCTACCCTGTCATAAATTAAATAATGTTGTTTCTGATGAGGCTTCTAATATCAGCTCATTTTAAATATACAAGTTATTTTTCCATATATTTGAATAAGAAAAGACTTATACCCCATTCAGACATAGGATAAAAGGCCACCAACACCGACATATGGTGTATTTTTTGGAAATGAAAGGTACGCAAAGGGAGACCCATCTTCAAAGCCGATACATTTCTTTTGTGCAACAGAGGTAGTCTATTTTACCTCGGATTTGTATGAATGGGGTACAAGCATTAGTGGCACAAGTAATCGCCATTTTAAAGTAGTCGGCCGATACCGATTATTACATTTTTGGCCTGTAACCTGCCAATACCGATTGCTGGCCGATTAATCGGTGCATCCCTAGGATAAAGGTATCTTGAAGAAGGAAGGCCATCACTCCATTTTGCAACGCCATGCCATACCCTGTGGATGGCGCTTGACTGGAGCCAGTTTCCTCCTGCACAGGACAATGACCCAAAAGTACAGCTCCAAACTATGCAAGAACTACTTAGGGAAGAAGCAGTCAGCTGGTATTCTGTATATAATGGAGTGGCCAGCACAGTCACCGGATCGCAACCCTACTGAGCGGTTATGGGAGCAGCTTGACCGTATGGTACGTAAGAAGTGCCCATCAAGCCAATCCAACTTGTGGGAAGTGCTTCAGGAAGCATGGGGTGAAATCTCTTCAGATTACCTCAACAAATTGACAACTAAAATGACAAAGGTCTGCAAGGCTGTAATTGCTGCAAATGGAGGATTATTTGATGAAAGCAAAGTCTGAAGGACACAATTATTGTCAATGACTATTTTTCCATTTTGCTATATTTCCTATTCAAACTCATTTCATGTATGTTTTCATGGAAAACAATGACATTTCTAAGTGACCCCAAACTTTTGAACGGTCATGTACATTCACAGTGGTACCATGGTAATGACATAGGCCCCTTCCCCATTGGGCAGTATCCTCGATTTTAAAGATAAGTGGGATTTGAAGATCAAGCACGCAAGAAGTATACAGAGAAAACCCCTTACATGGTCAAATAAAATAATGTTCTCATTTGTATCAATTATTAAGCAGGTCAAGAAAAAAATACATAATAGTTATACATCAATCTCAAGGACGACAACTCTGTAGATTACAACAAATCTATGACCTTGTAAAGCACATCAATACATGCATCATGAAAGCCTGATTCTAGAGATTAAATTGAGAAACAAGCACTAGAACATCTGTGCTGAACGATTTTAAATGCAATAGAATCTAAGGAATGCTGAATGCCACCAAGAAGGCAGGTCATTGTATCCAAATATTCCACTTGAAACCTAAATACTGGGTGAATATCCATAGAAGCATAATGTTAATGTAGAATAATTTGGACATGTTCTGATTATTACTCAAATTTCCTGGTGGTATTTGTACATTGCATATTACCATTTAAAATCCATTATATTTAATTAACTGGATGGGATTGGGGATTGTTGTGGGCAAGGGTACTCCACATTATAATTTCCCCTAGGCTACAAAGAAATACAAAGTCCCACACTGCTTCGAGAGAAAAAACAAGAGGAACAGAGAACATATTTCACAGTCCATTACCACTCAGACCCGGGGGCTTAGCTGTTGTAGTGCTATGCATTAACAGTGTATTTTCTCTGTCTATGGGAGAATATTGAGTACATCTCACATGTATTTGTCAGTATATATGATGGCCAAAATATTGAGGCTCCTAAAAATCTAATTTAAATTTCGAATTTAATTGCTTCTTCATTTAGCTTATATTCAAGTTATTTAATTTGACGGGCTTGGAATGCAAAGAGACATACATTTAATGTAGGCTAATGTCTTTATTTCATGAACAATAGCAAGGCTATTTGTTTTATTTAATTGTTGTAGCCTATATGCTTGTGAAGAGTTCATTCTGCTGACTACTTTAAATAAAATACATTTGTTGGATCATAGTGTTTATTGCTGTTTAAATGTATGCTATTATATGGCTATTTAAAACATATGTCCGATAGTTGTTCTATATGGCCAGAATTCTGGAATGTTAACGGCCATGTTGCCCATAAAAAAAAAAAAAGGCTAGCGCAAACTCTGCCTAGATCACGGTATTCAGATATGAATTCTGTGAGGGAAATTGCAAGAAAACTAATAGTTTTACCTAATGGAATACAATCCTCAATTAATAGATGCAGAGAAAGTGTTAGCTGTGTAAACATTGCGGCAGAGGCAGAAAAAGGAACATGCATTACAACACCTTGAAGATCAAAGTACATTTATAAAGATACATGAAATGCATTCCATTTTCAGCTCTTTCGAAGAAACAGTATTTGAGATGAAAATCAAATCAGACTTTTACAGTGCCATTAGTAAACGCCAGCAGAACAGCTATTCATCGGGTAAATGAGATCAGCAATGCTGGACTTCAAGATTGTAGTGTGTTCTTATATATTCTGATGGCTCTTCTCAGTCTAGTGGCGAGAGAGAAAAAGATAAATTGAGCAAGAGATGCTGACAATTCAAGTCAAGCAGAAGGTAAAAGACAACACTTTAGGTAGTGGAACAGTGCTCATTATGTAGGCTACACAAACCTGTTACTGAGCTTGTGTTACCTTAGACTTGAAAGAGCAGTCAACCTCGAACCAGGAGCCGGGCCTTTTGGATAATTATTTTGGATTCTTAACTTACTGACTGTGGCCCATTCATCTTTGGGATTCCCTTCATTGTCGTACACAGACCCTGTGCTAGTCTTTACACTGACAGGATGAGCACCACATGCCTGCTTTAAGCTGCAAACAGCATTTCAAGCAGTTTTAACACCCCATTATGAGGCCTCATATTAACAGTTCCTGAGAGGGGACAGCCTTGCAAACTGAAGTGTGTCTTAAGCACATGGACTTGTCGGGCTCAACAGTGTGGCAGGGTTTAATTGATTGTGCATGACAGTGATTAATGCATTAAATGGGCCAAACAATCTTGCAATAATAATTTTGCTCTTGGGACTTCTTTGCATCTTTGGTTTGGAACAACGCAAGACCGAGTTCTCGAATTGCACATTTCTTAATCTCTTAGTAGCTCATTCTTATGTGAGGTGGGATTGCATTGCACAATAATAATATCCCCTCTCAAACTCATTAGATAAGTATTTTCTGATTTACCATGCACAACGGAAGCTTCCCTGGAGACTCATTAGCCTGTCTCATTTATTTATTTATTTTCTACATTTTATTCCCCCCAGTTTCTTAACTATGGAGCAAAAATGACATTTTACAGCCACGAGGGGATCTTTGCTGTTTTTCTAAGATGTCCCATGAGATCTGGAAGGCTCAACTGGCTGATTGGTGCAGTTGTCAATTATTTTCTTTGGAATTAATGCATCAGGTTTTCACATTGGGAAACTTGACTTGCAACCTTTGTATTCTTTATTTAACAATTTATTGCGAAAGCATTGTAAAGTTTTAGCAGTCATTATTATTTAGTTACTTTATCTTCATATGTCTTTTCAATGGTATTTTATTTTAAATCGGAATGCAAATATGATTAGTTTTGGTTTCTCTTGTTTGTAGAACTTAACTGTTATGGTCAGATGGAAAATGCAATTAAAATCCTAAAAAACAGCTTTGGTAAGCTTTGGTCCTGTCTTTTAGGTTAGCTTGTATGTACTGCTTAATAAATATTATAACAAACACAAAGTAAAAACTGCTTTACTGGTCAGACATGTTCCTTTTAGTTATTTATTGATTCCTACCAGTGAAGATTAAAGGAGTATTGTACTTGAACCATAACAATGCCATTTTCTGTACTGTTTCTTCAAGGGCAGGGAAGTTAAGATGGGCAGAATGTCAGCTAGATTAAAACGCTCCTTCTTTCAGAGGAGGGCAAGGACACTAAGAAGAGGGTGTATAATTGCAGTGCGACTACTAGTTCCTTATCATCTTCCTGTGTATTTGACATCTAATAGCTGCCCTCGTCTCCCCTCTACAGTGTGTCAGGGACTAGGGATTAGTGGCAGGGACTAGATTAATGGATGACTGATTTCTGCAGAAGGATAACATTGCTGCAAAGGTAACTAGAAATATGAATAAATAAACTATATCCACGCATGCTCATTTCCCACTCCCTTCCCAGTAGGTATTCTTACACAAATGTCTATATAAATAGTTTAAATTAATCCTGGACTTCAATGATTCTCCATTTAAACTGCTATAATCAAACAGGGCAGACTGTAACATTATTGTGGCTGTGAGGCTGAAACCATTTTATTAGAATTGCTTTGTGCAGCTGCTTACCTTGTTGACTGACCATTCACAATTTATAACACTTCACATATGAGGTCCTCCAAAAACATAACTCAATAACTATAATATAATCCTGATTAAAAAATTCAGGAGATTCAGGTGAAGTCTGAATTTCTAAAAAACAATGTTTTATATAGAGATGACAAAAGAAAAGGTAAGTATTGCATGTAGCACAAAAGTTATTTTAAATATTTAAATAGAAAGGTCAGTCTTTCAAACAGCAAACACAAAATTGTTCTTTCTAGCTTGTCACAGTGTATCAGTGAACAGATACAATCTGCTCAACACAGTCAACAAAATCATTTCAGATTCTCAGACACAGAAAAATGTACATAAAAGCAACCCAAAAAAGAAGCTACTGCAGCTACTTCTATTCATTAGAAAGAAATGCCCAGAATCTAAAAAAGGATGCACACTTTGTCTGATCAGTGACAGGAATCATGAGTACCGGTTTGTAAGTTTGTTTCCGGTTAAGGGGAACGTTGCAATCCTGTCCGGTCTCAAAGTTGCCTGGTGACTATTATTGTTATTATTTATTAGTTGACACCATTTCCCAAGGTGAATAACAGTCACCAAATATACAGCTTTAAAAACAGAGCAAGAGCTATGAAATTACAATTTATTTCTTAGGCAGGGCAACTTAAAAAATGTGACAATATATCACATTATGTTTTACATACAATTACCCATTTAAACATGTTATTTTTCTACTGGAACAATCTAGGTGAGGTACCTTGCTGAAGGGAACAATGGCAGTGTCCCGAACCTAGGAATGATCCCACAACCTTCCACCCAGGAGGGAGCCCTGACCACTACTCCATTAGTAATATATTACTTCACTCCCAATAAGAGTAAAATTAACTTGGGGCAGATTAGCGGTAGTTTATCATGCCATATTATCATGCCATCTTTAAAGGCACACCGACCAATTGTAAAAAACCCACTGGGAGCATTGAATTGGTCTCAGACCTCAGGACTACATGTTACAGGCTATAACGATTAACCCTGCTTTCCTTGTGTGGATTTTAGCCGCATAAGCCAGGGTGCAGGATCCTGGTCCTCTAGGGCTGTATTGGCTTAAGGTATTATTTGTACGTCAACTCCTAACTGCCTAGTTCAACTGATCATTGGCTTAATTGGACAAATTTGACCACTTTCCTCATTATTAAATTATGGGTGATTGAAGGAAACCTATAAAACCTGCTGGACTGCAGCCTTCCAGGACCAGACATCAGCCAATTAGGAGTCGGTTCTTTGATATTTTGTTAATGTATATTATATTTTCATCTAAGGTGCTGGTGGCAGGTTTTATATTAGAATGGTAGAAAAGTAAGTATTCAAATTCACAATTATCCCAAGTCTGCCATAGTTAGAAAAGGATCTGCACATTCCTGTCAAGCTGAATGTTAACAGGAGATGCCTACACTCACCTAAAGGATTATTAGGAACACCTGTTCAATTTCTCATTAATGCAATTATCTAACCAACCAATCACATGGCAGTTGCTTCAATGCATTTAGGGGTGTGGTCCTGGTCAAGACAATCTCCTGAACTCCAAACTGAATGTCTGAATGGGAAAGAAAGGTGATTTAAGCAATTTTGAGCGTGGCATGGTTGTTGGTGCCAGACGGGCCGGTCTGAGTATTTCACAATCTGCTCAGTTACTGGGATTTTCACGCACAACCATTTCTAGGGTTTACAAAGAATGGTGTGAAAAGGGAAAAACATCCAGTATGCGGCAGTCCTGTGGGCAAAAATGCCTTGTTGATGCTAGAGGTCAGAGGAGAATGGGCCGACTGATTCAAGCTGATAGAAGAGCAACTTTGACTGAAATAACCACTCGTTACAACCGAGGTATGCAGCAAAGCATTTGTGAATACACAACACGTACAACCTTGAGGCGGATGGGCTACAACAGCAGAAGACCCAACCGGGTACCACTCATCTCCACTACAAATAGGAAAAAGAGGCTACAATTTGCACAAGCTCACCAAAATTGGACAGTTGAAGACTGGAAAAAAGTTGCCTGGTCTGATGAGTCTCGATTTCTGTTGAGACATTCAGATGGTAGAGTCAGAATTTGGCGTAAACAGAATGAGAACATGGATCCATCATGCCTTGTTACCACTGTGCAGGCTGGTGGTGGTGGTGTAATGGTGTGGGGGATGTTTTCTTGGCACACTTTAGGCCCCTTAGTGCCAATTGGGCATCGTTTAAATGCCACGGCCTACCTGAGCATTGTTTCTTACCATGTCCATCCCTTTATGACCACCATGTACCCATCCTCTGATAGCTACTTCCAACAGGATAATGCACCATGTCACAAAGGTCGAATCATTTCAAATTGGTTTCTTGAACATGACAATGAGTTCACTGTACTAAACTGGCCCCCACAGTCACCAGATCTCAACCCAATAGAGCAACTTTGGGATGTGGTGGAATGGGAGCTTCGTGCCCTGGATGTACATCCCACAAATCTCCATCAACTGCAAGATGCTATCCTATCAATATGGGCCAACATTTCTAAAGAATGCTTTCAGCACCTTGTTGAATCAATGCCACGTAGAATTAAGGCAGTTCTGAAGGCGAAAGGGAGTCAAACACAGTATTAGTATGGTGTTCCTAATAATCCTTTAGGTGAGTGTATACTGCAGTAGGGCTGCGTTTTTTCATGAGAGCATGGATTCCATTTAAAGTCTTTCTCATGCAAACATTTATTTCAGTCGAAAACTTTAGGGCTTTAATAGCCTTCTTCATCTTCAATGACACCACAGCCAGCTAGAAGTGAACTGGGAATTTCGTGAAAAAGGACAATTATAGTACCCAAAGAAGTGCTTCCTTGCTGTGCTACTCTGCAGAAGAAAGTAGCAGTCCCTCTATCTGGAGAACTGCTAATGAAATGGCCCAAGAAGAGAAAACATCAAGCTTTATGTAAGGTACTCCTCCAGACTGCTGGAGTGTGTCTGAAGAAAGCTGGAGAACTGCCACAATAGCCACTCCTAGAGCTGTTGAACCTCTGATAGAAGAAGCAACAGTAATTAACACTTCTCCATAGGAAATCTCTCAACGTAGGGAATTAATCTATGTCTCACTCCAAGTAAATTAGGATTCTTGTCAAGTCTTGTTTGGCAGCCCTAATTTATTCTCCTTGAGTTGTCTGTGATAACAGGCAAAATCTAAGCCTGTTCTCCTCATTCAAGAACTGCAAATACGCACAATCAGTGTTTAGCATCTAGAGTCCATTTCACACTAGCATCCTCAACCCGTGTCAACCTGGTCACATGACAAAGACCACACCGACATCACTGTGAATTCTATTACAGTGATGACAATAAAAATGCATGCCAACAGTAACAGCACCAGTCCTACAAAGAGCATCCCTGTCACAACGTATTACAGACCCAGCTACTTTATTTAAGCCTACTCTTTATTATTGGATAATATTGATAATAATACATTCTTGTTGAATTTGTGTCATGTTAGATGCTGTTTGTTTTGTTTTACAGAAGCTGCTTTTAACCCTCAGGCTAGATTTTATCTATAACTTATCATGTTCTCTATGAAGGCATCTTTTCTGCACACTTTTTCAATAAAGGCCTCCATAGGCGCAATTGTTGTTCATTGCCATTTTCATTTCTAGTTACCGGATCCTCAGATTGGTTAAACCAATAACTGCTCAGGTGAAACAAACCTTTTTAAAAAGTAAAGAAAAAGAGTGCAATCAATATAACTCGCTTACACGTTCTGTGCATTCCTATATACATTTATATCGAGATTTTATACTGCCCCTCAAATAAATAAATAGATAGATACAAACAGCCAGACACTAATCACCACTACATTGATCCAAAGTGTATGATACTGAAGTAAATAGAAAAAAGCCACATCTTGTTCATTAAACAATCCTTATACATTTCTTTAATTTACTTGTATTCTTCCCAAAATAGAAAAAAAAAAAAAACACATTACTTCTGGGGCAAAGACGAGAGAATTATAAGAAGTTTGTTTGGTGAATAATTATCCAGCTGCTACAACCACTTGTGTTTCGATATGACAGTAAAAAGAAGCTGCACTGAAATTAATTGAGCGATTTTTTAAATGTAATTTTTCAAGCATTATAATACTTTTTAATTTTAAAGTGAGCACTGAGCTTTATATATATATATTTATATACATGCCCTGCATATATATTTATATTTAAAAACTGTGATTACTGCTAACAAGTGTATATGAATATAAAAGGTTTGTTTCAACCAAGCTGTAATTAGTTTAACTGATCTGAGGATCAACTGAGATTTGCATTTCACTCGGCGAAGAGATTGAAAAAGCTATTTAAAGACTAACAATCCAAAGTATAACATGGCTGAATAGGAATTTATTATTATTATTATTCAATAAAAATGAAAATATCGAGTTCTTGGGTCTTAAAGGGGTTAATGCAGTGTAATGGTTGGCGCAGGGATGGAGCTCTTAATTGGATAGGTGCTATGTGTTGCTAATTTACCCAGCTGGACTTTAAGCTTGCTTTGAGATACAGAAAAAGCCAGACTTCTGTCAAGTTATCCTGAAAGGTATCTGGTTAACTGGCATATCGGAAGACTAAGGGCCGAATTAAAATCAAAACTCTGACCCACCCGCTAATAACAAACTACAAACCTGTACATCATAGCGGTTACATCTGAAAATGAAGCCGCAACTGAGTACAGCTGTAGTTTTCTATTAGCGGATGGGTCAAAGTTTTGATTTAATCCGGCCCTAAGTTAATAACGTACATTGTATAAAAATGTACCAGATTAATTAATCAGTCTTATTAAACAGTAAGAGAAATCTAGTTTTAGTTAGCTAAGGTTAGCAAACTTAGATATCAGTACTGTTATATTAACTATAGCTTCTTACTAAATAATGTTAGTCTTCTGCCTTGAGTGATTCAGCATGTTATTCGTATGATGTATAAGTTATTTAAATGTAGCTTAAGTTATTTAAAGGTTGGTGTACTGGTGCCTCCATGCAATTTTAAGTTATTCAAATCTAAATTAATTTTAAATTGTCAATGGCTTGGTGTTGCCACAATATACATCTATACGTTTTTAGTACATTTTCTTGTTATTTTCATTATTACTGTATCATAATCTTATTTTTTATTGGATGGGTTTTTTTGGTTTTCACTTAAACTGAATTAAGGATGTCTGCAAAGAAATAAATAATAATAGCAATGATCATACTGTATGAGAGTCTCTGGTTTGCTCAGTCCTGGAATTGTTTACCTCAGTGAGTGAGTGACATCTACATTCGCCATCAATAAGAGCACAGTCCCATCAAGCTCCAGGCCTGGACATGGCAGTTCTAACCACTGGTACAGCTGTGACTGTGATGATGTTTCATATGGATTGAGTAACAGGAGGGGTTGGTTGACTCATATGAAAAAATAAAAGGGGAGAAAATATTCCCAGTTTTTTTCAAAATACAGGAGACTAGTAATCCAAGGAAGAATTATACCATTATCTACAATTCTACAGACAATGTTGGAAATGGGTTGCAAATCCAAGGGTAATTTGTGTGAAATTCTGCTACCTGATGTTTTACAGCCAATTGTTCTCATGTTAGATGGTATGTTTGCAAATCAGGCAAAGCTTTATTGTAAACATGTTTTGTTCAAGAATTAATCCAATACACAATGAAGTCATATATGAAAGAAAAAAAAACACTTATCATTGATTTGATTATGGCAGTGGTGGGTAACCTAAATTAAGCAATGGGCCGCAAGTCCAGGTGTCAAATAACTGCCTGTGCAACAAGACCCCTTTACCACAATTACAAGCCACAAATGCTACATTTAAAAAATAAAATAGCAATATCATGCGAAAAATTCATATCAACAATCTATTAAAGAAGTAAAACTGATACAAAATAAACAGTTGTCATAAATATACTACTTTATTCTTAATTTATTTTTTGGGAGGTGGAAGTGGATGTACTTTGGGCTACATTAGGCCTGCAAACCACAGAGGGACATGGGGGGTTCAAAGTGGGGGGAGGTTATCAGTGCATGCAGGTGGCAGGAGGGTGGATGCAGGGGTTCCATCTGTCCATAGTGTTTTGGATTATTCTGTATTGTAGATTATGATTTGTTTTGTTGGCATGTTTGCTTAATTACCACAAAAAATAAATATAAATATTGTTTAAAGAAATTGCTGTTTAATCCCGAATTTATCATTGGCACCCTTGGCACAAACCAGACTATGGGCACTCCAGCCTAACAAAGGTTCGCCATCCCTGCTCTAGAACTGAGCTTCTGGCCACGTGATTCAATTACGACCATCTAAGGCCTGATGCCCTGCCTTTTCCTTCAATTATGACATTAGCAGCAGCTTTAATCAGTGGATGATTAACAGCTTGAGTGCTGCCTCCGGTCCCAGTTATGACATCATAAGCGGCAGACGCGTCACATCCCCACATGCTACAGGGTCAGGACACACTTGCAAGTGCAACAGCGCCAGCGGATGCAAATCCTGAGCTCGGTGTATCATCCTTCCAGTTGTTTTCATTTGTATCACCCATCTCAGCGTGTAGAGGAGCGACTGGAGTAGCTAGCAGTCAGTGAAGAGTAGTCAGTGACATTTTCATTCAGTATGATTGCGAACTGTGGCAAATGGGTGAAACGGTTGCGCCAGCCGGCAAGGAAAGTGACCTTAGTGATGCTGGGTCTGGACAAAGCTGGGAAAACAGCGACTCTGAAAGGAATTTTGGGAGAAAATCCAGAAGACGTGGCCCCCACCGTGGGCTTCTCCAAAATCGACCTGAAGCAGGGGGACTCCGAGGTGACCATTTTTGACTTGGGTGGGGGCAAGTCGATCCGGGGCATCTGGCAAAATTACTACGCCGAGTCGCACGGCGTGGTGTTCCTGGTGGACTCCAGCGTTGTGGAGCGCATGCGTGAGAGCAGGGACACCCTGGCCGAGGTCCTGAGACACCCGCGCATCACCGGGAAGCCCATGCTTGTCCTGGGCAACAAGCAGGACCGCGACGGGGCCTTGTATGAGGGAGAACTCGTCCAGTCTCGTCCAGTCTCTCTCCCTGGATAAGCTAGTGAACAAGTACAAGTGTCGCTGTACAATCGAGACGTGCTGTGCTGTGATGGACAACAGCATGAATCGGGAGCACCCCGTCAAGAGGGGGCTGGGCTGGCTGCTCCGCATCATCCACTGCGAATACGCGGCCTTGAACGGGCGCGTAGAGAAGGACACGGCCGAGCAGAGGGCCCTGGAGGAGCAGGACAAGCGCGACACAGCGGAGCGAGTGCGCCGGGTCCGAGAGGAGCGGGAGCAGAGAGAGAGGGAGGAGGCCGCGCGAGAGGGGAGGGCCGCGCCGGAGGAGCAGGCGGAGGACGAGGACGGCATCATGTCCAATCCTTTCCAGCCCATCGCTGATGTCATCACTGGCAACGAGGCCAAGCAGAGGACGGAGGCCAAGGAGAGGAAACGGTGCAGGTGACGGCAGTTCACCTGGATCCCGGGCCGGCGGACGACGGGGGTGGAGGAGGGGAGCCGTGAGAAGGAGGACAAGCGGAGGAGAGAGGAGGAGAGGGAGAGGAAGCCGAGGCGGTTCCCCTGGCGCTGGGGCTGGCGCAGGACATGCCCAATGACGACGGGCGAGGCAGAGGAGAGCAGCCCCTGGGAGGCTGACAGCGCTGTGTACAGTAACCCCACTCTGGGTAGCTGACCTACACCGACCACACACAGGTGGAGTAAACACTCCCAGAGAAGTGATCTGACATGTTACACTGCGAGAGATGCTCAAATCCGCTACAAACCCCATAGATTTGACTTCAGCAACACGCACCTAAACCAGACCCTGCGGCTGTACATTCAGGAACATCATAGCATGCAATTATTACACATCAACATAAAGTCTGGAGCTCCGGTTCTGCACAAACTTGAGAAACAAACCCGGTTTTCACACAGCCGGCGTCTTACTCACGCAGGCGATGTCCAAACGTTCCTGCTGTTGTTTTGGGAGCCGCACGGATCCTGTTCACAGCGCTTCTGAATCCATGTGTAAAGTATAGTGCCAGTTCATGCGCGTTTCCCCACGACGTTTCCTTCTCGCTCTCCATCTTCCCCCTCACTTCCTGCTCTTGCTGCCACTTCCCGCCAACAAAACCTCACATGTCTCTCTAGCTCCGCCGCCCGCCCTTTCACCCGCCAGGTGCTCCGATATATATATCAGCATCAATTAAATAACACTTCCCACAGTGCTTCATTTAGTTAGAGCCCATCTGGACCAACACTAGTCCAATTATGATTGCCAGGCTCCCCTACATTACCCCCTGGAAAATAAAACTGCAATCAAGTCCCGAAAAAACATCATTATACATAGTTTTAAGTGTAATATGGATTTAGTGTTATTGGATTTAATAATATTCAGATTTACAAAGAGTATAACCAAAGTGCACATCCATCGCTTCCCTTTTGTATGCCAATATAATTATAATATGCAACAAATCGTGCATATGTGTATGTGTATCATATATGCAAGTTAATGTGTGTGTGTATATTTTATATATATATATATATATATATATATATATATATATATATATTACACAGTGTAAATAAGCATAGAGTGTGTTGTCAGTACTGAAGTGTTTTAGACTTGGAACAATCCCTTCAAGTGTTGTCAGATCCAGATTTAAACACAGAATGCATTGTATCGATTTCACGATTTTTATATCACTGTTAAAAGATACCTACATTACTATGTCCAAACAGAGGGGAATGTAGAGCAGAGTAGATTTTATTTAGATTGTTTTTGACATGCCCGGGTTAATTGCTGCATACAGTCTAGTCTTTCTACCACCGACCAATACATCTAACTTCTGTACATTGTGTGTTTTGTTTTTGTTCTATGAAAAGTAGGTAGCCAATCTGGACATACAATCCCCGGATCGAGCACCGTTACATCAGTGGCCCCAGGCAGCCCCTCCTCCGCCTCCCCATCAGCAGATTGCCGTATCTCTGCTCATGCATCTCGGGCTCAGTCTACTGCGCAATCTCGTGGTAGTGGAACCACAGTGACCTCCGGCACAGAGGTTACAGCTGAGTCGTGGGAGCTTGCAGATGTGGTCGTGCTGCTCCAGCTGTATAGTGAAGAGAGCAGACAGAGGGAAGAGGAAAGGCAAAGGAAGGAGGATGAGAAATTTGAAAGGCTGCTGGCAGTGTTGCAAAGGCAGCATGACAAGAAGATGGAGTTAATGAAAGCATGTCTTAGACATTTTAAATAATAATAAGTAGTACACATTTATCCATTTGGTCATATATATTGCAGGTAACCAAGCGTACAATTTTATTGGGGAGATGCACCACTTTTTTTTTTTTTTTAATCTTAATTCTGTTAGCTGTATATATTGTTTTAAATTGAAAACCTTTCCACCCTGTTTCTGATGAAGAGATTAAGGTTTTCATGGCCATTCAAATCCTCGTGGGCATTAAACAAATCCCCATCATATCACGATCACTGGTCTTCCCATGAAGAGTGGAGAGAAAAATAGCGCAGGCTGCTCTGGCACTTTGCTGATGTCCCCATTGTCAATGCAAAATCCTGTTCAACCAGCAATTTCCACATGATAAAATGACACTGAGGGATTTCTGTTGTGCTGTCTTGACAGGCTTGGTCAAGGCCAAAGTCCAAAAGATTGGGAAGAGAAGACTGTCTGGTGAGAGATGAGCAAGCCAGTCTCAGGCCCTGCAGTATAAACCTTATTTAGCAGTTGAAAAATGCATGTTTAGGGTCATATTGGTTAGGGTCAAGGTCAAAGGTCAGTTCTGAGGTGGTTTCTCATTGTTACCACTGTGAATTAATGGGCAATCACAGCACCATAATCTGTGCTGATCATTTTATCAGTTACTTCCATAAATTCTTCAGCTCTTTTTCATTTTTTGTGATGGAGAAAAAAGCTGATCAGCACAGATTATGGTGCTGTGATTGCCATATTGCCATTGCCATTGCAACAAAGCTATAACACGTTTGGAGCTGAAAATGTGTTAAAGGCCTTATTTATCGCATACTGTTTTCAATGTAATACTTTTATTTCATCATTGTAATGTGTGTTGGGGCAGATATTGCTCAGGCCTAGTATTATTATTTATTTTGTCTTATTTATTTCTTGGCCGATGCCCTTATCCAGTATTGTGTAAAGACCAAAAGCCAGCTGTTTCCTACAAAAAACTAGTTGGAGAGTATCAGAATGCCTCATTATAACGGACAGGAAACAGTATTGTTACTACCCAATAGGATCTGGCATGGTTGAGGCTACTACCAGCATGGCCAATCTTTGCCATCCTACTCTAAATATAAATGCAGCTAGAACACCGACTAAGACAAACAAATAAATGATACACAATAACAAATACCGAGATACAGACAGAACAAGAACTAAAAAAGAACTGTTCTGAACATTTACAACGTGTTTATTTCCTTTCAGTCTTTCCTCTCAGTTGGACAGATTCCTTTCTAAGACCTACAGTCATGTGTGGCTCTACACACACAAGTTCATGTACATACAAATTACCTGGCTCTCAGTACAAGACCTGAAGATATCAATCTGGCCCCTCAGTCAAAACTGATATGTAGATAATTATTAATTAGACCCTAATAAAACACATAAGTGATGTGTCTAATGTAAAATGCAAATATGCTCAACAGACCCTGAAAGGGACTCATGGATCTGATGAGGCTGTATCATTGAAATGAATAAAAAATTCTGTAGTTGTTGAATTTTACTTTAAAGCTTTTACAGCTGATCCCAAAATTATGACATTGCTAATACCTTTTGTTTTAATATTAATATGAATTAATATTCCACTTAGGCAATTAGTTAGGCAATGTACCCTGATTATATTAAAAAACAATATTTAATTTCTTACTGGCTGTTAGATATCACCTGTTGCAGGGCAGTACCACTCATCCCATTGGGATGGCTAATGGGAAAGAATGAGTTACAGTGGCAGTTTTAGGGTTAAATGTTAAATTATGGGATAATATCGAAATGCCCTTATAGCATATACCTGCATTTAAAATAACAAAACTGTTTTTATGTTCTGGTATGATTTGTATTTTGTATTACAGCTATTTAGAAATAAACAAATACATTTTGTCTCCAGGGGTGGGGACCTGGGTGGTCCACAGAAATGTTTGTACTGTATTTGGAAAACACTTAGTAGAATGGAATTGGCAGGAAATAGGTCACAAACGCTGTCATGTTCCTTAAATAACTGTAACAATACATATTATTGAATGTTATAGTATCCTGTATTAATGTTTGTGTTGGAATTCTGGTATGTTCTATGTGAATTTGAGGGAAAACATACAGTAGATTATATCAGTTGATCCTTCAGGGTGGAAGAAAATCAGGACAATAATTTCTTCTTGTGTACAAGACACTCAATTTGTAAGTTGAGTATTACATGTACACTTTCATGAATACTCACACATATAGGCCAGTGTGTTCCTAATCCATTTTCCATGTTGATCGTATTTGATGGGCATAAATCATGCAGAATGGTTTTATTAAATTACCCATAAATCTCCCTTATTATACCTCATGTTGCCCTTGCACAAAGGTGTGTTTTGTGTTGCAATGTTCAGGAATACTTACAAGCATCTGTCTAGAGAACTACAGTCAAGCATTGTAGTAAGTTTGAATTAATAATGACTTGTAAAATGCCTAGTGTCACTTCTGCTGTGTCCTTGGTGTTCATGTAAGAGAGACAATTGTGCATTTCAAAAATTGTGCACTTCCAATGCCATTAGTAACCAAGTTAAAAATAACAAGAGATACATATTGATCAGCGACACATACAGCAGAGATTGAACAGGCTATGTAATGGAAATAAATGAAGTATAAAAACCCAAGGAAAACGGAGATGAGATGAATCACACATTAAACTTCAATTTGCAAATAACTGAGACCCAGCGAAGGGCAGTGGTCATGGATGATCAACACTCTTGAGCAAACACAAAGCAAAAAGATCAATATGACTTCTTCTCTGTGCATCTCTAGGTAGGATTAGACTTGTATTTTATAAAGGCAAATGCTGATGTTGTTGTTGGAGTATAAATACATAATTGTATGCTCTGGGTCAACATTGACAGCTCTAGAATATGTTATATGTAAGACCCATGCATTTCACTGCTCCTTTGAACTGTAGTTCAATTTATAAACTTTCAATCCAGTTAAATCAATCTTATTATTAATTCAGCAAAGCAAGACATTACATTCTGTGATATTAGAAAATACCTCTCAATTATTAGAAAAGTTTTTATGCTGTTATTATCCAGATCCAGATTAAAACTTTCTCAGCAATACAAATTGCTCATGAAACAAACAGAAAATTTGAAGAATTAAATGCCCAAGCTGCCAAAAGTCCAACAGTCAACTGTACACAAGTATAAAGTAGTAAAGGTAAGCTCCACTTTTTAGGTAAAAAATCAAAATACAGCTTACACAGAAGGTAGTACAAACACATTCCACCTCCAAAGCGTCTTAGTAACAGAAAATTTTCATATCCTCGAACTATGGTCTACTAAGGAAGAACAAGAGCAAAGAGAGGAGAGATGGGTACACACTTAACACTATGAAACTGAAACAGTTTTTTTGTGCTTTATAATTCAGTATGTTATGTATATACACAATTGTATACATCCTATGATAACATCTCAATCAACATACAAAGATTTATGATAAACACATTCAAGTTACACCTAGATATAAGCGAGAATGTGACCCAATGCATCAGCTACAGAATGTCATTACAGCCACCCACCCACATAATTTACAACTATTTGTCATATATATTGCACACATGCAGTACTGTGCAAAAGTTTTAGGCATCTCTGAAAAAATGCTGTAAAGTAAGAATGCTTTCAAAAAAAGACATTAATACAGACATGCTCAAATTTGTTGGTATTACAGCTCATTGAAATAATGCTTAATTCCTCCTGAAAAGTGATGAAATTAAAAGCTATTGCATCATGTATGCTTGCATGCCTTTGGTATGTCATAGAATAAAGCAAAGAAGCTGTGAAAAGAGATAAATTATTGCTCATTCTACAAAGATATTCTAAAATGGCCTGGACACATTTGTTGGTACCCCTAAGAAAAGATCATAAATAATTGGATTATAGTGATATTCCAAACTAATTCATTTTTTTAATTAGTATCACACATGTCTCCAATCTTGTAATCAGTCATTCAGTCTAGTTAAATGGAGGAAAGTAGTCACTGTGCCGTTTGGTATCATTGTGTGCACCACACTGAACATGGACTAGAGAAAGCAAAGGAGAGAGTTGTCTGAGGAGATCAGAAAGAAAATAACAGACAAGCATGGTAAAGGTAAAGGTTACAAGACCATCTCCAAGCAGCTTCATATTCCTGTGACAACAGTTGCAAATATTATTCAGAAGTTCAAGGTCCATGGAACTGAGCCAACCTCCCTGGGCACGGCAGCAAGAGAAACATCGACCCCAGATTGAACAAAAGGATAGTGCGAATGGCACCCATCAAACCTGAGGCTTTTGAGTAACTTTCCGTAGGTTCCAACCATGAAAAATGTAAACCGACTATATATATATTTAGAAAATATATAGAAAGTAAATGCTTATTTCACAGTAAAATTTTACCTTAGTCTCAGACAAACTCCAATAGTACAAGAGAAAAGTGTCTGCATTTGTACCTGTGAAAATAAAATTGAACATGCATAAGACAATGTATTGCAGTAGATATGACATTTTTAAATGCAAGCAGGCTTGTCATGGTTATAAATTAAATTATAAACTTGAATAACTGATTGAGAACCCAAAGGTGCAACTGCCTGATACTGGCAGGAAACTAAATGTGTTTAATTTAGTGTATGTGTTACATGTTCCTGTGTGCTGCTTAGTGCTGTGCCAATACAACGATTTAATGTAGAATCGCGTTTGTTTTTTTCACAATATTGTATCGATATTCTGATCTCTAGAATTTATGTTTATTTATTTTTTATGCCGGTAATATGCGAGAAATAAGGTTTGCAGTTGAAGTAACACCAATGTAGTATTAAGCACAATCCTATAGATGACAGTAAGCAGGGGAGCCGCTTGGAGTTCTGGTCCCCCTTACCCCCCTTACCCAGGAACACTCATATATGTAGCAGTTTTTTCAGTATCTAGTTTACTTGTTTTAATTTCTCTAAATAATTATAATACAGTGCTTAAAGTTGCTCTATGCAACAATTTAGCATAGCGTAAGCTTTCAAAATTACACACTACTGCCCTTAAGTTATTTTAATGTAGCTTTTATTTATTAAAATAATTATATTAAGTTGCTTAAGGTTTCTCTAATAATGTATTTTTCAGAATTGTACACTGCTAAAGTCTTTGTGTTGACTGGTTTAACTGTCCTGAAGGTCAATCCTTAATATTAAAATTAGAAAATAGTAATTTAGTAATTTCAAATTGAGTGGTTGTTTTATTAGGGGTTGCTAATGGGGATTAGATAAAGATTGTCCTTTGAAGTATAGCCTAATATTATTTGAGGTTTTATTTAGCACTTCAGTAAGTATCGTGATTTGGTTGTAATATCACATGTGTATCACAAGGTACCCACCCCTAGTGCAGCTACAGTACAACTGTTTAAGTAATTGTTACAACCCCAGTTGGGACAGTATGGAAAATGCTAATAAAAACAAAGAGGAGTGATTTGTAAATGTACTTTGACGTACAACAAGTTATTTGATGTTTTACCTAATCAACTGCATAGTTTTCTGAAGGTAAATGTTTATCTGAAATTGATGCATGCAACACGTTCCAAAAAAGTTGAGACGGGCAATTTAGGACTAATAGGGATGTGACAAGTTGAAATAAGAAGGTGATGTGAGGCAATCGTGTAATCATAGTATATAAGGAGCCTCCAAAAAAGGCCTAGTCCTTCAAGAGCAAGGATGGATTGAGGCTCGCCAATCTGCCAACAGATGCGTCAGCGAATAAACCAACATTTTGAGAACAACTATCCCCAAAGACAAAATTGGTAGGATTTTGGGCATTTCACCTTCTGCAGTGCACAATATAATTAAAAGATTCAAGGGATCCGGTCAAATCTCGGTGCGTAAAGGGCAAGGCCGAAAACCACTTCTGAATGCGCGTGATCCCATCCCTCAGACGTCACTGTCTTAAAACCGTCATGAGTCTGTAATGGATATCTTGACATGGGCTCGGGAATACTTTGGTAAAACTTTGTCAGTCAACACCATTCGCCGCTGCATCCACAGATGCAAGTTAAGGCTTTACTATGCAAAGCAGAAGTCATACATCAACACTGTCCAGAAGCGCCGCCGACTTCTCTGGGCTCGGTCTCATCTGAGATGGACAGTAGCACAGTGGAATCGTGTTTTGTGGTCCGACAAGTCAACATTTCAAATAGTTTTTGGACAAAACAGCCGTTGTGTTCTCCGGGCCAAAGAGGAATAGGACCGTCCAAGCTGTTATCAGCATCAGGTCCAATAGCCAGCATCTGGCATGGGTAACTTGCACATCTGTGAGGGCACCATTAATGCAGAAAGATACGCACACATTTTGGAGCAACATATGCTGCAATCCAGACGTCGTCTTTTCCAGGGATGTCCCTGCATTTTCCAGCAGGACAACGCCAAACCACATTCTGCCCAGATTACTAGCGCATGGTTGCGTAAGCAGAGAGTGCGGGTGCTAGCATGGCCTGCCTGCAGTCCTGACCTGTCTTTGATTGAGAATTTGTGCTTCATAATGCGCCACACAATAAGGCAACGAAGGCCCTGTACAGTTGCACAGCTGAAGAAATGCATAATGGATGAATGGGGGAAAATTCCGCTTGCTAAACTTAACCTTTACTTTACTATGTAAGACCAATATAGTGCACTATTCTCTACAACCTTGTTATTCACAGTGTATTTTTAACAGTGTAACATAATCATTTCCAATTCAGTGCAAATAAGTGTAGCTTCACAACTTTAAATTCGTTTATTTTCACAAATATGAGAACACTGTAAAACTGCACACACACATATGAGATATAGATATATAGATATAGATAGTAGACTGAGTAGACTCTGCTCTCTCTTTTACATTTTACAGGCCTATGAGACTCAACTTTACCTGGATCACAATAAAAAGCAACCTGTAAGGCTATGACATGGAAACATATTTTGACTGAAACAATGTAGACTTTTTCCATGACAAAACATGCAGTCTTATTTTATATTCTTTTCATCCTATTCCCTTTCCATTGTGGTCTTTGTATGTTTACTATTCTATTATTACTATACTATTAATGATAAAAAGCATAATAGGTCACTAATATGTGGGTATAAATATTGGTGACATTGGAACTAATATATCTAGTCATGTTAGATTGTTCAGTGAACAATGTTCACACACTGTGGTACAATAGCTCTACCTTCCACAGCAGGGATCCTTCTGGGCACATTACTGGGTCCTGGCACTGTCTCTAACACTAAATCAAATTTTAAAAATTAAATTGTTATAATTTAAGCCCCTCCTCCCTACAAAACAAAAGTATTCGTCTTTAACATTTAGCAGTCCTACCTGCCCACTCTGGAGTTATGGGCTCATGGCTGGCGTTTGGTACTGCCTCTTCCTCAACGCCAGCAGCAAACTGGTCTACTGGCTGCTGCTTACTAGAGACTACAATAGACAAGTCTCCCACATGCGTCGTGACATACCAGTGTAGCGTAAGGTACACTTATACATTTCAATTAAAGAAATTAAATTCAATCACGAATCCTGGAATCTTGTAGAACTCAATTTCCGTAATAATTGGACGCAGACACCAATTCTAAAGATATAAATTGTCAAATTTATTAAAAACAAAGACTAAATGTAGCACTACACTAATCATACAAAAAGGGAAAAACTAATAAAAATTCAATTCTAGATCAACAAATCAAAGACAAATCACTTCCGTGACCAAATCAAAGACCATGGGATCGCATATGATAACACACAAATCATTTAACAAAAAAGGTTATAAACACATTGACTACAATACCAGTTAGTAAGACGAAGGTGAGTCTCTCATTAGTATTGTTAGTCGGACATCAAATAACTACGCAGGATAGTATTTATGTCAGGTAACTTCTCGTTATATATATATCAGTCTCATTTACATTTAGGTGCCAAGAAAGATCCTATCATTACTTGTTACCACAATTTCCCTTAACTGATTATTATTCAATGATTAAGGATAGGCAGGGCCACCAATAATCTAATGTCTATTAACGTGTGTCAATTTCAGACTAAACAGTTAAACAGGAATGAGAAGATATTTCTCTGCGTTTACAGATTTTATTTCTAAAATTGTCAACAAAACAGTTTAATGCAACACACATTGATATTTAAGCAAAACTAAATTATATTACACATTCTAGAGTTATGAATCACAGATTAATATTTCTAATTGATTTCTCAAATGTCATGAATGATAAACTCCAAACTGTTAAACTTATCTGAACTTCGTCACAGAGAGGCCTCTCTGTCTTCGGGCTCAGATAACAGCACACGGCACGAGGTCCGTGTGGTTTGGATCAAAGGCAGTCCGGTTCGGCTTTGTCCAAGAACTTCCACTCAGTCGATGCACCTGGAAGTTGGGGTTTCGTGAAAGTAGAGTCTTTTCCAAACAGATTTTCCACTGGTTTGAAGGCTCCAAGGTTGTGCACAGGATCTTCTTTGCAAGGAGGGTTTCCACCGTAGTTACTTGAAGACAAAATGTTTGAGGAAAGCAGGGCCCTGTTAGTTTCCAAGGGTCAAGTTTCTTAAGACTCAATAGCTATTTAAATGACTGACACTTTCATATTGCAGTCAAACTCTACTGATCAGATGGGTACAGGCGGGCATGCGCAGTTTATAAAGTTCTTTAATTATTAAAGTCCTTTAAAATAATTATTTGTAGGGATCAAACTCCTTCTGCCAATTTAACTCTTCTGTTGCCGGCAAAGACTTAGTTGGTTTCCTGATTCGGTTCTGGCAACAGATCTACAAGTTGAGCAGTGGCAGCGGGTTACTGGTTCAGGTGAGAGAGAGAGAGATGCCGTGCGCTAGCTTTTATGCCCCTTAAATCAAGAGGTGATTGGTTCTTGAGTTTGCGAGATTGGATTTCGGTTTCAGCCCCCAGTGTCCTATTGGAGGGGGCTCGATTTATGACTGATGTCAATCCATGCCATCCATGCCGTTTGGCCTAGGTTCCTAGGGATTTCGGCTCTCGTCCACTTCAAAGAATTTTATTTCCTCCACGCCATATTCCCCAGACATTTTCACAGCAGAGATTCCTAGCCATTTGCCCATTCTCAGTGCCAACCTCCCAAGACTGCCACTTTGATATAGAACAGTTCATGTGCCGATGAGCTCAAGAAATCTGGTAACTTTGGGGGAGAGGTCTTCTTCAGATCAGAGCTTCAGATCAGAGCTAGAATGCTCTTATCACAATACACCCCCCCTTAATGCTACAGCCCTAACACAGACTTTTTATTTAAATGCAAACTGTGTGAACATTGATGTGTAACGAACCAATTTTAAATAGAAATCAGAACTCAAAATTGTTTGCATTTCTAAACCTTGTATTCTTTTCACTAATTTAGCCTGTTTTTGGTGGTATGCAGAGAGCACAGAGAGAAGCAAGATAATGTTTTACTTCTCATTGTGCTTGGGGTTTGTTTGCTGCTTTTCCAGAGGGTTCTTATACTTTTGTACCTTCAATTTTTTTCCCAGAATTTAACCACTTAACCTGCACCAAAAACAATGTTTCTGTGTAATACCAAGTGTACTGTCAACACTGTTGTGTTGTTTCGCCGAGTGTTTGGTATCCCATGAAAGCTGAGACTCTCAACTTTGAAATATTCTGAAACCAGACAGTTTACTGATAAAAACACTACCATCCAAGTTTTGGTAGAATCTTGTACCAAAGTATTGAACCAAGTATTATATACTTGATTACTCGTTAGGGTGTTCTGAACAAAACAAGTCTATTTGCAAAGAAATTTGATTGAATTTGAGGGATCTATGCCCATCTCTGTGGGTCCCCCCTCCTGCTGCGCCATGCCCCTATAGGCACAACGTAGCGACGTGTGACAAGAAAACACTGATTGTGATGTCAGTGACATTGGCACAGGCATGTAGCCAATAAACTAAGCTTTCAAACGATGTGCAGATTTGACGGTTAGCCAATAGCATCTCTGCACGAGAGGAATGTGTAAACCTGGATTAAATTATCAATGCCTGCCAGTACATTCACACACCGCTGGGAGGCCTTGTGGAAGGACTGGATCCTGCCGTGGATTTGCAAGTATTATTATTTGGATTTTTCTATTTCAGTTTGGCCACTTAGATACGTGTTTGGACAGCACCTAGACACCACTCACAAAAGGACCCCCTTTAGAGTGGGTTCTGCTCATCCTGTCAACACACAAATTGGTACAGTTGTTGTCAATATGCCACTTGTTATGGACCCAGGGTCAGGTGTTATCAAGCAGGGAACAAGTAGGACCAGATAGACAGTTCTCCAGAAGAAAGTAATTTAATTCAGTAGCTGAACAGAATGATTGTAGCAAATCTATCCCTCCACAAGAGACCACAAAAACTCCCGAGAGCAGGGAAAACAAGAGCTACCCTCTGCACTAGCCACCTCCATGTAGTAACCCAACCTTCCAACTGCCCCCTAGCAGTTCTCACAATTCCTCTTTATACCCCAAGGTCTAGAACTTCTCCCCCCAGAACAGATCATTAATCAAATATAAATGTCTCAATATCTAAAAGTATGGACACAAATACAGTATTTATATCATGAGTGGGTAATGTAAACAATTATGTCTAATACCATAAAAGTAGATAGTAGGGTTTTTTGGGCGCGGCCTATTTTGTTATGACGTATGCCCTAAGCTTATTAATATTCCTACGTCATAATTGGGGGGCGTGATTTTAGAGTTATTTCCTTAATTATTCCTACGTCATATCCGTCAGAAAGTGTACACCCCTAAAACCCTGAACAACAAGGCCACCCATAAAGACCCCCCCCCCCCCCCCTCCCTCTGAAGGCAACGCCCCGAAACTCTCCTCTCTATTTAAGACCCCGCGCTGCTTTTAGGCAATACCTCTTTAATTCTCAGCATCTGAAACATCCCGCTTCTTCAACATGTCCAGCGACATCAACATGAAACCCCGCAAGAAACAATCCCGGGCAAGGGTTCCTGTACTCACCAATTTGAAGATTGAACGCTCCTGGGTGTTGTTCTGGGGGGGTCGACGGGGTTACCGCTTTAAAAGGGATCCCAGCTATGTTGGAGTGGATCTTTTTGCTTTGGGAGAGAAGGAGGGTACGTTGGAACCTTTTGAGACGGTGATTGAATACTCTTTTGAGGACTGGTTGAAGGTGATGGCATGGAGAGACCTGGGGCTTGTGGATAAGACTCTAGAAGGCTTGCAAGAGGGTCCAAGAGAAGGCGAAACTGAGTCTCCGTCTCAGAGTTTTGAAAGGTGTGAATGGGAAAGCTTGCAGAACTACGGTACAGTGGTGAAGAGTCTATCTCTAACTACTGATCGTAAGGTTTTGTTTAGCAGTACCCTGATTACAAACCCTATTGAAGGGGTTGTGGAGGATCCAGAAAAACAGGTTACTGAAATTATGTTTGACGCCGTGGACTGGCCGTTCTTGAAAGAGGTCATAAACTGTATAAATGATGGTTTTGACATCTTGACCAAATGTTCACAACTGGATTCTGTTAGAAGGAGAATATGCTGGATTATGGATTATATATCCCCCTTGAATGACGACGACGATGATAAAACAGACGACCTGTGGGGGGTTGGAGGGGGGTCTGACGGCTCAGGGTCTACTCTCTTCTAAGAGGGCGGTGTGTTGTGACGTAGTGAAGAGATAGGATAAAAGGCGCAACAATTCATTCATGGTTTAAAATTAAAGAGAATGTCTTACCCGAAAGCTGTGGACGTCGACAGGCTCTACAGGCCTCTTCAAACCCGGGATCACCCCTGGTTCTATTCCCCAGATTTTGTATACACTCCGGAACCCTCTGACTGCGGTTACCCTCCAAGACCTCAGACCCCGGTCCCTCAGGACGAAACAACATGCGGAGCGATGGATGTCCAAATGAGTCTCGGGGATCCCCAGCCTCTGGAGCTCATGGAGGGCCTCGATTTTGCCGAACTGTCTACCGTCTGTGCGTCTCAGGAGGGGGTCAGTCCAATGGATGTAGAAACACCCCACAAACCACCAGGCGACCCAATGAGCATCGGCCTGTCTCGGGGGCGTGATGAAGACGCAGGATTTATGCCCGGGGTAGGTGTCCAAGTAACCAGAGTGGTTAAAAGCACCCTGGTGTATATTCTGAGTGCTCTCATCGACCGAGCTCTGAAAGAAGTCTGTCGGGGGTGTGAAGTGAATCACCCCAGTCAGTTGAGACACAGTTGTTTGTTTGAACCAGACCGTTACTATTTCCTGTTCTATTTCAACGTGTTTTACAGAAGACTGAACAAACCGTGGCTGAAACCGGCACTAATCAAGGCTCTGTCTTACTCCCACATACATGTCACTGCTGGACAAGTCCAGAAAATCATAGATGAGATTTTGCTGGAGCTGAAAAAGGAGCCGTTTATAATAGAGAAACTTGGGCAGCTGCTCAATGACCTGGATGAGCCAAGTAGAAAAACTGCTGGCAAGCTAAAAGCTTATTTCTTCCGTAAAGAAGTTAAAGCTGGGGGCAGCGACGAAGAATTCGACATCTACGCCACTGATTCAGACTCTGACCTGAACTAAGGGACTTTGAACATGGGGAATGTTCTGGACTGCTGCTGCAACTGGTTCTGTCATCAACACTCTGCAGCTAACCTGAGAGCGCTATTACACCATGTGCTTGACAGAAAAGTAGCCAACGCGAGCCTTTTCTCTACAGATTTAACCATCGATGAGGATCAACTTTCAAACCTGGAAAAGTTAATGGTTGCTGTAACAAAGACCGGGGGGTACGAACACTGGGATGAAGCGCTCAAGGGGGCCAAGAATGATATTAGGCCATTTCATCAACATCTGTATGACCTTTTACTGAGCATGTTTAATACCCCTCTGTTTACTTTTAAAATAGGTCATATTGTTGTTTTATTTACATATGTAACTGAGGTGTGTGCCTACAAGATAAAGAAACAGGTATTTGTTGATATAGATCAAGTAACCAATCATCTGATTTCTTTTTGTCTGGACCGTAGAAAAAATTGTTGTGTATGTTATACTTTTCTCAAATGTCTAAAAAGGGGTATCTGCTCTCCTGAAGTTGAATAAAAAACCTTGTATAAAAACTTTGCGCATAGTGTTGGTCTGTGTTGTTATTTGACAGAATGACTCGGCAAGCTCCCCAAATGCATGAACTATACTACAACCCAGCCAAGATTGGGGGTTTGGCGGGTAAGAAGGGTTTTCAAAGAGGACTCGCTGAGGCCGGTGTGAAGGTTAATGATGTGGTTGTTTCAGAATGGTTACGGGAACAAGACGCCTATACCTTACATAAACCTCTCAGGATTAACTTTAAAAGAAACCGTGTATATGCAACTGACATAGACTCACAATGGCAAATGGATCTAGTCGATATGTCAAATTTATCAAAACATAACAATGGTCACAAATTTATGTTGATGTGTATCGATGTGTTATCAAAATATGCCTGGGCTCGCATTCTACATAATAAAACAGGTCGGGCGGTGACAAGGGCCTTTGAGGATATATTGTCCCAGGGACGATGTCCTAAAAAACTGCAGACTGATAAAGGAAAAGAGTTTCTCAACAGAGAATTTCAGAATCTACTGAAGAGACACAAAATACATCATTTCACCACCGGTAATGAGCTTAAGGCATCGGTGGTGGAGAGGTTTAACCGCACCATAAAGACCAAAATGTGGAGATATTTTACAGCGGTCAACACGTTCAAGTATTTTGATAAAGTTCAGGATTTTATCGATGCTTACAACCAAGGGTATCACGCCAGTATTAAAATGAAGCCTATAGATGTTGATCAAAGTAATTCTTTTAAGGTCTATAAAAAATTATACGGCCCATTTATTAAGAAGGGGAAAACTACTTATAAGTTCAACATCGGCGATGTGGTTCGCGTTTCAAAGCTAAGGAGTACTTTTGCCAAAGGTTATGAACAAACATTTTCTGACGAATATTTTACAGTTACCGAACAGGTGGCTAGAGACCCCCCCGTGTACCGGTTAAAAGACTATGACGGGGAGGATATAGAAGGAACGTTTTACGAAGCCGAGTTACAAAAAATTATTGTGGGTAAAGACATTGTATACAGAATTGAAAAGATATTAGCTGAGAAAACCCAGAACCGGAAAAAATATGTGTTGGTGAAATGGCTTGGATGGCCTGAAAAGTTCAATAGTTGGGTCCCGGAACAACAGGTTTGTGATATTCAAGCCTTATAACAACATGCCCGCTGGTGTGAGGGGGTCATTACATTCAATACTCAATATGGAATCAGGAGGCTTCTACGTGACTCTACCCAGTAACGCCTCTCTCGATATATACCCTAAAAATGAAATATCCAGTTACACGGTACAATTTGGAAAATCTATAGATCTAAGGGGGTCGTGGGAAGTGGGGTTGGCGGAAATACAGTATCCTTACACTTGGGCTGTTTTACAAGATAAGGATGCCACCTTCGCCATTTTTGACGATGTTAAAAAGAGTCAATGGACATTCACGATGCAAGGAGGTTATTATGACAATGTGGATACAATATTAGATGAGATGCATAAACAGTTCTCAGAAGGCACCCCTAACATCAAGCTATATTACAACCCTATTAAAAACAGAGTGTACAAGGTGTCAAAACCTGGTATTAGCATTCAAACCAAAGGACAACTGGGGCGTATATTAGGGTTCTATTCTGACACAGAGAGCAGGTTCTCAGAAGTGGTGGCACCCTTCCCGGCTGACATCAGGGGCGGCTTTTACACTCTTTATGTGTATACGGATATCATAACACACCAGAGGGTCGGGGATAGCTATGTCCCCCTTTTGAGAAATGTACTTATTAAAGGTAAAAGCAATGACATGGTCACAATTACTTATGACAAGCCACACTACGTACCAGTCTCAAAGACCCACTTTGACAACATCACGATCGAAGTAAAATCGGATCAGAATATCAACGTACCCTTCCGCTTCGGTAAAGTTATTGTCAAACTACATTTTCGACCCCTGAAACAGTGTGTACATTATTAAAATGGCTACCTCGAGGGGTTATGTAGATCCTAGCGCCTATGTGGATTATTACAAGATGCAAGCCGGGAACGGCTTGCCCGGTTTTGTAGGAGCCCCCACAATGTATGGAGCCGGTCTAGGAGGACTCTTTCGTGGTCTCTTTAGAATGGCCGTACCCCTGCTTAAGAGAGGCTTTGCTATAGCCAGACCCCACTTGAAATCAGCGGCTAAAAATATTGTTAGTGACGTGTTCACCAATGTTATGAACCGGGCAGCTAGCCATGAGCAGCAGGAGGGTTCGGGTCTCATTGTAATGGCGAGGAGGGGGGGTAAAAGAAGAAACAGTATGTGTCCACCAGGGCGACGAAGATCCGTGGCTAACAAAAAACGAAGAAGCTCTCATTCTCCAACATATCGTGGAAACACTCGGAGAAGGAAGCAGCACAAGAAAAAACCTGCAAAAAGAAAGTCTCAAAGAAAGACAAATAGAGCCTCAGGATACATCTTTTAAAAATGTCTTTTGTCCACAGTCTATCGGAAGAATGCGTCAAATCAGAACTGGATCTGTTTACAGTTCCATACACTCAAACGAGTATAGATAAGAGCATATATGTAGAGATACCCCCTCTTTCCGCAATTTCAGATACGGCCCCTCTGGAGTTTTTTATAGCTGGCAATGGCGAGGATTATATTGATTTGAATAACACATTTATTTTAATGAACTGTAAAGTGACTGATGAGGATGGCGATGCAATCGAGAAGACGGCCAACGCTGGGGTCATCAATTACCCGGTGGCCACCATGTTTTCACAGGTGGATGTGACCCTGGGAGATCGGCTCATTAGTCAAAGCAGCAATACTTACCCCTATAGGGCCATGATGGAGTGTATCCTTAATTATAGTGAGGAGACCCTAAGCAAACAGTTCAGCCCCGGCCTTTTCTTCAAAGACACCCCGGAAGCTATGGACGACCAGGATCCAGAGGGACTCAATAAGGGTTTGCAAAAAAGAACGGCCTTTTCAACAGAAGGGAGGACCTTTGAGCTAATGGGACATATTCATGCAGACATATTTTTCCAAGAAAAACTCATGCTCAACGGGGTAGACTAAAATGATCCGTAGTAAAAGTGCTTTTTGTCTGATGACCCCTGATACTGAAAAATATAAACTGACCATATTATCGGCCTCGCTGTTTGTGAAAAAAGTATCCGTCTCCCCGGCGGTTAAACTAGGACATGCGCAGGCTTTAATGACGGCAAACGCCAAGTACCCGATCGAAAGAGTCTATATGAAAGTCCACAGTATCCCCGCAGGGACACGGGTGATGAACCAGGAAAATCTGTTTCTAGGCCAGCTCCCAAAACAGGTTATTATAGGTCTCGTGGATAATGATGCATTTACCGGGGTTTACAACAAGAACCCCTTTAACTTTAAACATTATAACGCGGAATTTATAGCACTGTACGTCGATGGTGTGCAGGTTCCATCCAGACCTTTTCAACCTGACTTTGAAAACGGCAACGCGGTTCGTGAATATTACAGTCTAGTACTGGCTACGGGTCGCCATCTCAAGGATCAACCTCTGCTGATCGATCGCCGGGAATACTGCAGCGGTTACACCCTGTACGGTTTCAACCTGACCCCTGACGAAGAGTGTGGACAACATTTTTCACTGATGAAGACGGGCAATATGCGTTTGGAGATGCGTTTCAAGCAGCCTCTACCACGCACTGTAAATATGGTCGTGTATGCTGTGTTTGACAACATTATTGAGGTGAATCAGAGGAGAAACGTTCTGTATGATTATTATTAAAATGAACACCAGAGAGCTCAACCACATCATGAATGCCCTGGACGGCTCACGGAAAGTGTTTCAAGGAGTCTACGCCTGCGACCAGCTGCCTAAATTTAAGATCAAGAATTTACCTGCAATGTACATAATCAACACACACCCTAAAAATATGCCCGGAGAACATTGGCTGGCTATTTATCTAAGGGAGGACCGCCGTGGGGAATTTTTTGATTCCTATGGAAACCCCCCGGATTTCAGACCTTTCCCTCGGAAGATCAATAACTTTCTGCTCAACAACTGTCAAGAAACCATTTACAGCGGTCGTCAAGTACAAAGTCTTCAGACCTTCACTTGTGGTCAACACTGTGTGTTTTTCTTATATCATAGATCTAAAGGAAGGTCATACCCCGATATTATGTCCTTGTACAGTGAGGATTTAGGCCAAAATGATAAAAAAGTGGCAGAGTTTGTCAGGACACTGTGGACCCCCCCTTATAACACAATTACTTACGACCCTAGCCAGCCATGTATACAGATGGGGTGTTCTTGTGAGGATTTTAAAAGATGTCATGCGTGTTAAAGTGAAAAAATAATGAAAACAGCCTTTGAATCATTAGTTTTGTTTTTATTCAACACAAATCTTATACAAAGCAGGGTTATGTTATAAATAAATGTACAACATTTGAAAATAAAAATAAAAAATAAAAAAATGGTTTGTCGGTTCCTTATTTACAGGGGAGACAAATAAAAACATGAGATTAATAAGCTTCCCAACGATGGATAGATCCTGAGGAGGGTTGCTCAACACGGTCAGAGTAATGAGATATCGGCGTCAGATCAGTCACCACCTCTTTACACAGACGGATTTTTTGTCGCGTTTCCTGGTTAGGAACTGTTGATTGGGGCATGTTCAGACAGGCCATCGCCTGTAGGAAAGCATTCCAGCCTACAGGTCGGCGACTATCGGGTACCTTATTAGTGCTAGTGACACTCTTCAACAAATCAAACATGTGTGAACCTTTGATCAGTTGTCCTTTAAAAACAAATTCACCCTGTTCATTCAAAGTCGTTACCCGCGGTTTCTGAACCATTTTGTGCAGAATATATTCTGCATGTCTTTTGCTTCTGGCCGGCATGTTTCTCAAAACATCCGTTACAACATCTCCCTCTGAACTCTCAACAGGTTCGGGCACCGCAACATCTTTATCAACCGTACCCCCCGCATCAGTCCCAGAACCATTTTCTTGAGAGGCCATGGTTAAAGTTAAAATGTTTTGATCTTTTTCACCCTGTCTAACCAGACGGAGGTAGCGCTGTAACGTGTTGCTATACATCTGGGCTTTGGAATACTGATTTAAATCGGCCCTGGCCAGTATAGCTTTCATTTCAGAGTCCAGGTTGTTTTCGGCCGTTTGTCTAATGGGCTCTGGCCCGACAACATTTTTTCTCAGTTTCTCAAGCTGCTCCTGAGGGATCAAAAACATTTTCTGAGCATATTCCATTATTAACCCACTCTGGAAGCTAGAAGACTGGTTAGGAAAGGCACGGCTATGCTCAACAGCGGTCCTATAAAACCTCCGGTTTGATTAATCTTCTTTCTTTTTCTTTTAATAGAATACTTCTTATTAGCGATGATCTTGATAACCGCTTTTTGTTTTTTGAGTTTAGAATGTTGAGAAGGGGTTAGGGGTATATTACCGCGTAAGATGTTAAAAGCTATTTCACACAGGGTCTCGATCAAATCCGAGGGGGCCCCTGCCAGCACAGCTTTCCTATGGCGCGGGCTCCCCTCAAATAACATTTGCAAAAGCGGCAGATTTCTTTTAATCCGAACAGACATTCTTATTTATTTCCTTTTCTTTAGCACATACACTGCCGGCCAATCGGGCGGGCACAAACCTGTTCTGAGGCGAAAGTCTTCTGGGGTTTGTGCTTTTAAGTCCACAATCAAGTACCCGTAGGGTTTTTTGGTGGCATCCTCAAATGCCTCCAAAAAGAATTTGGTCTGGTTAGGGTACATTTGACGAGCCAAGACGGTGACCTGTAGTTTATCTCTGGGGTTTTTAAAAAGAATTATATAATTGGCATTTAAATTAATAGTGCGGCTTTTTTTACCTTGAAAAAATAGATTTTGAACTAAATAAATAATACTTAAATTCCTATGATGAGTGTACTTTGTGAAAGCTTTTTCCACTTCACTGTTGTCACCGGCCTGCTCCATCAGGTCATCAAGGATCACTAGATTAGTTTGTCCGGGCGGGAACAGGTCATCGTCACACAACGAGGCGGGGAGACCTTGCACAAATTTCAGATTTTTTTTTTTTGACGCCAAATCATCGTAGAGAGGTTGCCAGCAAGAGTAACACCACACTATGTTGTCAAGAGCTTGGGACACGGTTGCGTCCACATCTTCTATGATGTTCTTTATAAGATAGCTCTTACCCGAATTGGAGGGACCGGCTATAATACAGGAGAAAGGGTGTTGAAGTCTGTTATCAAAACCACTGCTAATATCCATAAGGCAGAGTGGTATAATCAGTCTTCAACACTCTTTTATTGTACACCACCCTGAACCGTTTGTTTAGTGATCTATTTTCCAATGTGTACCCCTTTT
Organism: Amia ocellicauda; assembly: GCF_036373705.1. NCBI lineage: Eukaryota > Metazoa > Chordata > Actinopteri > Amiiformes > Amiidae > Amia > Amia ocellicauda. The sequence continues at coordinate 52,480,013 of NC_089854.1, forward strand.
TATTGCGATAGATCTGATTTCCGGATGTAATAATCTCGGGAGGAGGCGCGTCTTTCTCGGTTACAAAACTTTGTACCAGGGTCGTCAGAGACTTGATGTTAATGAGCTTGTTGTTACAATGGTTCAGAGTGAAACCCTTAACTTTCATACAGGTCTTACCCGCAGCCGTTCTGTATGCGTAAGTCTTAGGACCCCCTGAAACAAACTCCACTATGTGGTCCTGAGGATCTAGCTCGCTCGTTAACTCCCCAAGGTAGTCCCCGAGGGGAGGGACCCAATCCCCTGGCCTGGTGACAAAGATTACAGAGTCAGTATCATGATAGAGCGTGCGTTCCTGCAGCTGATCCATTAAGTTGTACAGTTCAAGCCGGGCGTAAGCCGTGGTAAAAACTGCTATGAAAACATTAACGTTTCCCTGTTTGGTGGGGAAATCTTTAGGGGCCCTCCACTGGACCTGTGCCACGTGGTCATTTAAGAATTGAAAGTGTGATACTGCATGTTGTTTGGAAAACATAAATTCTATAAACTGTTCAGGGGTTTTAATCAAGGTTGTGTTTAGACGGTTATTTCTTTCCCCAAACTTACCCCACAGACTGTTTAAAATCAGTTTGGACATTTGTCTCTTGGCGGGGTTTACAGTTATGTTCCCCGGCTCTAGACGGATCCCTTCCTTTTCAAAATATTGCTGAACGTACCGCTCTTTGGCAGCGGAGTCAACAGACCATGAGGGATAGCCCGATGCCTCCTGTTTCCCTTTCAGATGGGTCATAATGTACTCAGCAAAAAGAGTATCAGATTTTTCAGAAAAATGCCAAACCTCATACACCTTACCGACTCTGTAACCTTTCTCCACCGCCTTGTCAAGCTCAATGCTACACCAGACACCCGTCAGCGCTCGCTCGTCATCACTGTGCAGACAAGAGGTATTTTGATTTTCAGTTTCCACACACGTTCTACACAGAGGGAACATCAATTTTCCCGAACACCTGTAAGGCAACACGGGTAGGAACAGCTCGCGAGGAGGGTACATGGTGACTTTGATCAAACCAAAGTACTGTCCGATTTCGAGAAAGTCACGATAAACAATGGTTGGATGCCCCACCGGGTACATTTTGGTCTTGTTGACATAAGGGTACAGACTGGTGAAATCATAGTAATCTACTCTCTCACCCTCCTTTACCTCATAATGTAAACAGAGGGCGTTGGTACGACCCCCAAATAACGCATCCCTGCGCTCTAGACGTTCAGGAAAGTCCAAGGTTTCCATAAACCGTTGTACCCCCACATCCTGTTGCTTCAGGGTCGTCCACGCGTGTTCCCAAATCACCAGTACATTCAAACCATAGGTGTTTTTTAAAGTTTCAATTCGTTCCTGGAAATCATAGTACATATCATATCAGTTTTTGTGTTACGGGGTTAAAGGTGTTTGGGTCGAAGCACTGAGGACAGCCATGGTAAATACAACCAGCAAACTCATAAGCGGTACGCCGCCCGGACACGTCGCTAAAACCGTCTAAGTAGTAAGGACCCATTTTGACTTCCCCTTGATTTAAAGCATGTCTGATGAAGATGTTATCCCGGGCACTCAGATATTCCAGCCACTGTATGGAGACAGTCGAAAAGTTCTTTTGTCTAGCACGATAGTTGTCAGAAGTGGTGACCGCTATAGTGTTTTTCTGCAAGAAATTGGATCGATACATTTTCATGCAGAGAGACGCTATGGTCACACTTTGCAAAGGGTCGAGACCCGACGTGTTGATAACCTCGGTGCGGAAACGCAAACAGGCTTCTTTAAGGATCACCACATCATTTTTACAATAAGCGGCCATCTCTTCTCGGAAATCAAAAACACCCCCCTTAACCGTATTGTACCATTTAAAGAATTCCTCCCTCTCATGAGACATCATAGTATCAACCCCATAATAAGAGGCGGGCGGGTAGGACCCTCGATAATTTTGAGTGTCCTTAGTATTAAAAAAATGGCAGAACCAACCTTTCTTCTGAGCCTCAAAACCCAGAGCTTTAGGCAAAGCGCTCAATTTCATGGGGAGGAAATTTAACGAGTCTATGTAACGTTGGTTGAAAGCCTCGTCGGTGAAACACATGATCTTGCTACCCTGAGCTATTATTTTTGGGGTCACCCCATTTTCCACCAGATACTTCATCAATATGTAAGAATCATAACCCTTAGCATTGTGGGCAATAAATGTGTAATTGAGGTATTTTGGACCGCGATACCGCGTAAAGAAATCCCTGACACAACTCTCACCGCTAGCTGACCACTCACAATCCAACATGTCAATACAGTGTATATAATTAGCAACATGAACCCCGTTTTCTTGCTGGCATTCAAAATCAAAAAAGACATACCGGTTGTGCGGCGGCTCCTTTTTAACCGGCTGAATAAAGCACTGGTGTTCAGACCCCGGGGTTAAATCCGCATTACAGATCCTACATCTCGGTTCCAGACATTTGTGTGGTTTAACCTCATGAAAACGGTACTGGAGGCAACACTGCGGGCAATATTTAGTTTGATCACAATAACTCAGTTTTTTAACCCCCTCAGCAGCGGCCCTCTGCACCTTATGTTCGGAAAAACAGAACGCGGAGAGACAAATCCTTAAGCAATCTTTACATCGGATGGTAGGGGCCAAACCCTTACGACATTGCGGATTGAAACAGACGTTACAGTAACCGTCACAGCGGTGCTTAAGCTTATCATTGAAGGCCTTATAACACCAATGACAAACATACGAACAACCCAAAAAAGCCGTCAAACTCTTTATTCCAAAGTAATGACTATCACTTAGGAAGAGAAACAGTGTCTGAGTATGGGTTTCAGGATGTGTCTGAAATTTCACAAATACTTCCTTTACCTCACAACGGTACCACACAACAATTTTTAAAGACAACAACTCCTCAAACATGGCAATGTCTGAAAAGGCAACCATCTGTTGAGAGTTTAAGCCGGCCCTCTGATGAAGCATTAAAGCCTCTTGCATAGCTTGGGGTTCAGGCATGTCGGGGGTGAGTAGTTTTATTAAACTGTAAGCAAAACAGAGCTTATTGTCCCCATTGGAACTCACCACTAATTGCCTGAGCTTGTTCCTAATTATGTCGTTCTTCAAGCATTTCGACAGTCTTCTAAGCGCCCCACCCTCAGGGTTACGAACCACATTCATTACCAGAGACAGACTTTCATCAGCTAAGATGGATGCGTTACTTTGCAATAACGCTTCGATTTTAGCCAGAAATTCATCAACATCTAAATTATCTCCACTCAGCATTACAGATAGGTTGCTAAACAAATCATCCCCTCTGAGTTCTAACTGTACAACATCTCGATAATATAATAGGGGCAGAATTTGGTCGGGGTAGCGTCTCCAAAGCCTCCACCATTTCAAACAAATCGGGGTGAACTAGGGGTTGAACCTCTATAAGCGCTACCGTTGGGAGGTGGTTATTTAGATCATTGACCATCTGTAACAGGTCGGGGTTCACCGGTAAGTCTGGTAATTCACATTCTATCGGTGGTGATTGGGGGTTATTTAAATCATTTATCATTTGTAATAGTTCCTGGTTCATTGGGACATCAGAGGAGTTCACAACAGGGCCGGGGGTGTTCTCTCGGGAAGGTCTTTTTGGGGCCCTAACTTGTTCATAATCCTTTAGTTTGTGAGTTCTTTTACCAAGTCTGGACATTTTTATTTTTTATTTTTCCAACAACCCACAATAGTAAGGCGTTTTGTATCTATTAAAACATTAAATACGGTACAATTCGTTAGTAAGGGTATTAATAAGGGTGTTTTGGCTCTCTATCACAAGGTTTTGCCCCACTAACACAAGTCTTTGATTTAGTAACAAGGTATGTAGCAACTCATGCCGACCTTCAGGAAGTAGCTCCGGGGGATGGTGTCCTGGCTCAGCTGCAAAGGATGGTCGCTCCGGTAAATCTCGGTCGAAGGAGGCAGGGAGCGAGCGTATACTCACGGACGGAGACCAAGAAGGCCTTTGCGGTGACACCCTGGCCAATCGCGGTGTACTGTTCAGCGTTTCTGTAGCCAAGAAACGGGGCTGGGGGGACGATGTTGAAACCAGTCCGTCGTTGGGTGGTGTGTCAACCCTGACTGACGGCGACCCCTGAGGTTGTTGGTTGCCTGTATTTGTTCCGCCCGACAATGCGGCGGGCTGAATCTGGATTGTTGAATTACCCCCAGAAGGCTGTGGCCTGAGTAGATGTTGGGGGGTCTCCAAGACCACCGTGGGGGATCCTCTCGGTGGTCTCTCCGGGGAAGATGTTTGATCCCACTTAGACGGGGTAATTGTCCTCAATAGCTCATCCACAGAATGACTATCCCAAGAGTCTTGGGAAGAATAAAAATATACATTACATTTACATCTTTAAACGGCGACAGAAATCAAACTTAAAACAACATGTCCAGGACCTTCAAAACCTTTAGCTTTTTTTAGACCTTTGAAAATAGGCTTAGACATTCACTACAACGCCTTATTATTTACAGACAATATATTTATTAGGACTTGATAATAAATGTAAAACAGAGAAGCCTCTGTAAATAAACTGTTTCTTAAATGTAATATTGTTAATAAAACACTTTTTATACACACACACACACACACACCACATTTCATTTTTAAACGAACCTTCCAAGTGTAAACGCTTCCTGATCCCGGGACTTCCTGTTTCACAAACGTTTTCACGATCCGTTTAAATATTAAATACAATGAACACCTTCAAGCCTTTTCCTACAGCCACTTTAAAACAGAAGTATAATTGCGGGAGATAAGCCAAACAACTTACTAAAACCTTTCGGACAGCTTTACTTCCTAACCAGACGGTCGGGCAATCGGTCATTTCTAAACACATGCCCCAGAAACAAGCCTAGACCTGTCCGGACTTCTAAAGATCTTTCCCAGAACCCCCAAGACCTACAGGAAATGGACACCCCTCGCTTAAATATTAGCCCTCAACGGGCAAACAAAACCCTTTTAAAAACATTACAGTTTGAAAGATCTTACTTACCTCCAAAGAATAATCGTTTCTTATGTTTTTCAGCTGGTTTAGCTTTTTGCACTTCTGTGAAGGTAAGAGACATGTTTAACCTTTAACCACCCCGCTTTATAAAAAGCTTTAACCTCTTACAAGCGGCAGATATATACTCACCGCTATCAGATACAGGGGCTGACGGCCTTTCAGATTCTTGAAAGGTTACGGTTCTCGAAGGTAAAACGAAACAAGCCCTCGATGTGGAAGGTCTTTCGTTGTCTCGAACCACGTTTCTTAATACTGTTAGAAAGGATATTTTTTAAAATTAACAAAACGGGCCTCAAACATCTTACAGAAACGTTATACAAACAAACAGGGGTTTAGTTCTTACCCGGTCGGCAGACAGCCTGTCTAGGGACAACCACTTCTCTTGGTTGATCCTCGGAGACATTAATCACAGGCCTTTCGATAGTTTCTGTGTAATTAAAGAGACCGCCATTAATATATATTAAAACGTTTTCATAACTCTAATGAGCCGCTTCAAAACCACACACACACCCATACATAAGAACCCATGAGCGCAAACACAAAAATCTTAACGTCGTTGTTCCAGATGATCTCCTCAGCGTTGGGAATTAACTCCTGTTGACTGGCTGAAAAATAATTTTACAGAACTTAAAACAGATGTTATAACCTTATTTACAATACATGCCCACAACCCGCTCTGAGTCAATGAAAATAATCTGAAGACTTACCTAAAAACTCGTTTAAATCGAAGTCGTTGATGTTGTTTCCGGACATTGTTGATCTTTAGGCTTAAATCGAAAGGTCAGTATGAGTCTGTCGAGCTGAAGACCAGACCTTCATACTTATACTGATGGCCGGATGCCGGATCTGCTTGTAAGGCATTGTTCTGGGCTGGCCTTTGTGCCGTCCTGTTACCAATTAACATATCAAAACCAACCAATAAAATGACCCTGCATCAATTTCAAATAGAAACCAAGATGGCGACGATCTCTCTCCTCTCTACTCTAAACTTTTATTAGAACCTTTTGGTCTCTCAAAAAAACATTTTTAAGCATCAAGACCTATAGTCAATAAACACTAAGAATATTTCAGGCCTTTATACGCGCTAAAAAACAACCTGAGCCAAGAAAATAACTATAAAGATCTAAAATAAGTAGCGCTTTTACAGTGATTTTTTTTTTTTTTTTTTAATAGCGATGCTTTGTTTGGTATTAAACAAGTCACAAACTACTCAGAACAGCGTTTATCCCCACAAAAGAGATATTTGGGTTTATTTTACAAAGCTTATAAATTATATAGTTTAAAAGTATTCTGAATGTTTTGAGACCACACGCCATGCCTACGTTTGTCTGAGCCCACCCCCGTCCCCCGTGGTGTGAGTGATTTAGCCTTGAGTGTTGTGATCTATTTAGCATTGAGTGATCAGTTGTTTTTATTTTTTAAATGATTCCTTATCATCAGGGATTGAGCCTGCTAAAATACCTTAAAAACATATCCTTATCTTAAGTCTAACTCTTATGAGCTTTAAGACCCTAGAATGTATTTAAGTAAAACGAATGAACACATTATGTGTGAGATAAAATATAACCACAGCTTTTTTTTTTTTTTTACAAAAACAATTAACCTATACCCACAAGCACCCACACACACACACACACCCTCTTTTTTTAAATTTTATTTTTAATTAAATTTGAGGGGAGAGACAGAGCCATATACATTGGGGTTAACATAAGTACCCTATGCATAACAGGAATTGTTAGGACCTGTGACCATTACAGACAACAGAACTTGTTGATCTTATAAAATGATTGGGCGAGAGAGAGAGAGATATAGAGACAGACAGAGACAGAGCCAGTGTGAATATGATAAACGCACTATTCAAAATGGCATTGTCAAGACCTGGGACCATTACAGACAACAGAACTTGTTGATCTTATAAAATGCTTGGGCGAGAGAGACAGAGAGAGAGAGACAGACAGAGACAGAGACAGAGACAGTGTGAATATGATAAACGCACTATTCAAAATGGCATTGTTAAGACCTGGGCCCCTTACATGTATATTTAAAAAAGACCCCCAACCACTACAGGAAGAGCCGACCCATTCACACTCTACAGTTGACCAACAAGAACAACAAGAACAACCGGTTATGGGTGGCCTTGTTGTTCAGGGTTTTAGGGGTGTACACTTTCTGACGGATATGACGTAGGAATAATTAAGGAAATAACTCTAAAATCACGCCCCCCAATTATGACGTAGGAATATTAATAAGCTTAGGGCATACGTCATAACAAAATAGGCCGCGCCCAAAAAACCCTACTATCTACTCATAAAGAAAAAAACAACAACATTAGTACAAAGAAAATAAAACAAACATTATTGCAGACACCGCTTTCCTACAACCCCTTGAACCCTTCCCTTGTGGCCAGAGAACTAAGAGTGGCTACCTTAATACAATAAATATGGTAATGACCAAGCATATATTGCACTTCTCCTTCCTGGCCTCTGTAACCACTTTTACCCTTCACCAACATGGCCACCCACACACCAACTCCAACAACTCCAACAACTCCAGCCCAGCTCCCCCTTTCCCTCCACAACAGGTAAGTTCATAAGTGAGTTATTAATACCAACCATGCCCTTTTCTTAATACAACAAATTACCACCATTAGTAACTTAGTAAAAAACTTTTTAACTACAACACACTGCATCACACTAAACCAGCAACGAATAGTGTGGTTGTATTGGAGATGGGTTCACTCCATTACACCGCTAAATGGATATTTGGAGCTTCAGCCAGCTATACATATAGGTGCCTTCTTTATGTGTTGGGAAACCTAACTTTGCATTTTGAAGCAGAAAAAACTATTTTGTGTTATTTTTGTGTTATGTATTGTGTTACTCCAAGCTATGTCCTGAGCATTCAAGCAATTTCCTTTCAAATTATACCATCCATATGCATGTGATATTTTCAGAGCTATAGGTTTTTGAAATTGGGATGGTCCTTTTAGGAGGAAATGTAATGTCAGCTGAAGATAGGGGCGTAACAATTACAACCCCCCCAATATTTGTATCATGATCACATGAAAAATATGTAGAATTTATTTATTTTGTGGCAATATTTTTGTTCCTAATTGAATGTGAGTTTGTCATAATAAATCAGACAAAAATACTTAAGTCCCCCTCCATTGCACAAATTGGTAACACCCAATTTTCCTTTGCAAACGTTTATGCTTTCCTCAACACAGAGCTGAGCGCTTTGTCTGTAGATTGGGGAGCACAGGTAGCAGCTCTGAAAATGAAGAGATATACTTTTTATTTTAAAATAATTTCACAGCTATGACGTTAGAATTTAATAAAGTTATGCAGTCTGTAAGTTTTGAATGTTTTTATATCAGATTCAAGGTGAATATAACAGCATGGTAGAACAGTCAGAAGAGGGAGAGGAGAAACAGTTGATCAGGTAAAGTTGATGTTATTCAAATAATATACTATAATATATAATATACAATACTTATGTACATGTGCTTTTTTTGTTTTTTCTTTTTAATAAATTTGCAAAGATTTAAAACAAACTTCTTTGACGTTGTCATTATGGGGTATTGTCTGTAGAATTTTGAGGAAAATAATTAATTTAATCCATTTTGGAATAAGGCTGTAACATAACAAAATGTGGAAAAAGTGAAGCGCTGTGAAAACAGCCATTTCAGATGAGCAGGCAAGAATTAATCATATTTTATAGGGAATATTTTTTATATGATAAACTGTCAGTTTCAGGGTGAACCTAATGTTAGTGATCAGCTGAGCATAGGCAACAGGGACAGCGAAGGATTTAATGATTCAGAAATCATCACTTGCTTAAAGCCTGCACACCCTGATCCCAAGTTTATAGTACTACAGACTAGATCAAACTATGTATTACACTTTCAGATGTTCCCCTGGCTGCACTATAGTGCCACTTTAAAAGAAAACAATGCTTGGTTCTAAGTTAGATGCTGCCTTTGTGAGTACTGGCTTTAGGAACTGGAAAAAGGTAGTCGAAAAGTTTACAGCCCATGCTAAAAGTCACTCCCACTGCCATGCAACAACTGTGTATGCTCAGGAAACTAACAGCATAGCTTCACAACTCACCTCATCTGTTTCTAGACAATAGGAGGAAGCAAGAAATGCATTGCTAAAAATTGTAGGATGTATTCAGTATTTAGCTCGAAAAGGTATTGCACTGAGAGGTTATGATGAAGAGAGGGGAAATTTTTCCCAACTTCTAAAATGCAAGGCAGCAGATGATCCAGCCCTAACCATAATTAAAAAATCCTCAAATTCAAAATGACATACTCAGCATAATGAGCAATGACATCATCAGAGGAATAGCTGATACAATTCATTCACTTCCAGTCAGTCACTCAGTTGATGGAACACAAGATGTCTCAGGCACAGAGAAAGAGTCTGTTTGTCTTCATTATGTTGACCACGACTTGATTCCGCATGAGGAATTCATTGGTTGTTACGCAGTGACAGAAACTACAGGAGAGAGTCTTCCAAAAATGGCAATAGATGTAATCGAGACAATACATTTGCCATTAACTGCATTGTGTGGCCAGACATATGATGGTGCAGCCAATATGTCTGGCAAATACTCAGGAGCACAGGCTGTAATTAGAAAGAAACAGCCTTTTTCTTTATATGTGCCCTGTGCAGCTCATTGTGTAAACCTAGTTACTCAAAAGGCATGCACAGCTTCAAAACAGCTGAGCGATTCTCTTGACTGGGTGCATCAGCTAGGAAATCTGTGTAGCCTGTCTGGTAAATTCAAAGAAAAGTTCAACCAGATTGCTACGGCAGATCATGTTATCTCAAGCACTCTAAAGCCTCTGTCAAACACGATGGACAGTACGACACCAAGCAATCTGTTCTCAAGCAGTATGATTCTGTACTCACTTCCTTAGAGGAAATGTCAAACAGCAATGCTCCTAGTGCAGCCACCGCCAATGGCTTGCACCAACAGTTTCTCAAAGGCAATACCTTACTGGGTCTTGTGTCGGCAGGAGCTGTGATTGGAGAGTTGGAATGTTTGAATACTTCTCTCCAAAGAAAAACACAAACTATCTCTGGCATGAAAAATGCTGTTTCTTGTGTTCAGTCTGTTTTGAAAGACAAAAGAGATGACGAAGCCTTTCAAAGTCTTTTTGAGCAAGCCACTGTGATTGTGAATTCTCTAACTTAGAGGCTATCAAATTACCAAAACTAAGACAACCACCTAAGTGTTTTAGAATAGAAGCAAGCACATACTGCAAAAACAGCAACAGAGCATTACAGAGATGAGTTTTATCGGGTCCTTGATGTTGTTGAGGCAGAGCTCAATTAACGTTTTCAGCAGGAACAAATTGATTCAGTGTGTGGTGAGTATCCTGAAATCAACAGACAGTTACTTGCGGTTCAGTTACCCATGTTTAGAAATAACAACCAGTTTGGATCCAGTATGGAGGCAGCAAACATTCTTAAAGGTTTGTCAGTGGAAGTCTGTGGCCTTTTCAGTGAAGTGGAAACTCTGGTCAGGTTGCTCCTGGTTGTACCAGTCTCATCTTCTGAAGCAGAAAGGAGCTTTAGTGCCCTTAGAAGGTTGAAACCGGGCTACGCTCGAGTATGTCGCAAAAGAGACAAAATCATGTGACAGTTTGTCATGTCCACCAAGACAAGTTGGACCTCTTAGACAAGAAGTTGGTGTGCCAACAATTTGTTTGCTGGTTGTGAGAGACACAAGCAGATATTTGGTTCTTTCACTTGAACTGTTTAATCATATTCACTGTTCTGTGAATAAGTGTTAGTGTATCCGAATCCCAAGTTTACAGTTGTGCAAGAGCTGACTACTGTATGTGTATGTCTTTCAAAAGGATTACAGTGCCTTACAGCGGCATGTAAAAATCTCAAAATACATTTGAATTTGTAATCAGTTACAGTGTGCATTCATTTATTCAAACAAACATTTCATCATAAATGTTTACAGATAGATAGATAAAGCAGATATAGATATTATCCAATAACACTGCACATATAACAAATATGATTTTTAAACTTATTTATTATTTTTCTTATAAAACAAATATCAGGAAGCATACCCACACTTCAACCCCCCCAATGATCAAACCAAATCTACGCCCTTGGCTGAAAAGGTTAAAGTATGACCAACCTCCAATTTTCTTGGCTGTTGTGAAAAAAGTTGACTGATGGTGAACTGCTTGTAGAGAGGGGTGGAGGTCCATGTGTCAACCCTGATTTTGATGGTCTATGGGTGGGTTTTCTCCTTAGACCTTCTGACTGAGTGTCTGTCTGCGGTTTTGCCAGACTTGAATTGATTGGTTGTAGGTTTTCCATTTTCCCGGATAAACTTTTGTGGGATAAATACTTTGACTTTCTCTCTATTATATTATCATGATTGGCATGCAGTCCCACTTCCTGTTTGTATAAAAGGTGACGTGTATAAATAGAAGCAAATAGGTCAAAAGTTGCGATATAAATAAATCACATATACCTGTAAGCATGCGTAATGTGTAACTGGTTTGATTTCGTAGATTTGTTTAATTCCCGGGATGCATTTTGTTTAATGGAGGAAGAGACTAAGAAAAGGTTATAGGCAGTTAGAAGGGGGGAAGTGGAGAAAAGGAAAATCAAATAAAAGCTTCAGACATCAGATAAAAAAGATCTAGGACCCTTCTGTGAATGCCTGAGAATTCTGGGGAAACAAAATACAAATCCAGATTATCCCCGCAATGACACGGATCAGGATTCCAGGATCAATTTATTTTCTAGCATCCCAACAAAGCACAATGTATGTATAAGAATAATTTGCCGCGGTGGTTCTAATTAATGCAATATCAACACAACCAACGTAACATCTCATCTTTTAGTCTCTATATACATAAATTAGAACCAGGAATGGAATACTGAAGCCCGGAGGATACATCTACTCAGACTGCAGCTCGCCAAGGCTTCCTCGTTCACCAAGAAATTACACCATCTTCTGGTATGAAACCCTATAATCAATGGAGATCTTTGTTGCCGCACAATGCCCTCTCACCCAGCCTCTTCAATCCTGTTGGTGACTGCTGGGCTGCTTATTACTGTAAATCATACAACCTTACTGTATTTTGGCAAATACATACAGAAATGCATATACCTTCCGAACAGAGAAATGTAGGCTTGTGGTAAAGGACTTCAGGAGACCGCTTTGAAGTTCTGTGTTTAATGACAGGCCTGTGCTCACCAAAGTACAGGTAACACGTCCATGCTGGAGACCCCCCAACTGACAAATGGGCTGCCATGCCTGTCTCCACAGACACCAGCACCACAATTGAAGATTTATTTTGTGAAACACAGACATTCATGGTACTTTATATATTCCATAGACCAGAGCAACAAACCCAAATACAAACTACATGCTGATAACAGAAGTGTTACCCAGCTTCTTCCCCAGTTTGATAACAAACAATAAAAGGTGACTTAATACTAACTTAATGACACTTAAGTAATTCTATCTCAGAACCAAAACATGCTCAAGCCATGCTTGGTCTTAAAAGAAAGACCATTAGCTAAAACAACCATTGGACCATTTATATCTCACATACAATGCACAATTAACATTTGGTAAGAGAAGTATTCACACATCCTAATTGATCCTCCACTGACATGGGCATCAGACAGCCCCCCCCCCCCTGGAATTCCAAGAAGACTAAAATTTAACATTACTGAAAAAGAACACCTGGCTTGTTTGGTATCACCTGTGAGGTCATGCTTGAGGGACTTGAAAATGTAATTTATAGAACTAAAACTAGACAATATAGAGAATTAGAAACTCTAACATTCAGGGTTCTTGCACCATTTTTAAAGTCAAATTCAATGCTTTTTAAGACCTTTTTCTCTGACCTTACAATCTTGTTCAGCATCTGTTTTCCATTGCTGGAAACAAAATCTAATTCTGTTTCTTTTTTTACTTTATTGCACATTTTCCACTTACAGTATATATTATTTTAAGTACATAATACTTGCATAGCTGAAGCTGCTCTGAATCCATAGATACCACATATATAGCAGTAGCATCTATAATAGCTGAGATATGAGCTGAACGGTATAAGCCCCCCCCCTCTCTGGCGCTGCTCGGTCTGTAACCCCACACTGATCAGCTGCTGAGACAGGGTTTTTGTGATTGGCCAGTAATGGCAGATTTCCATGACACACATAGTAACATCCTCTCCATTGGGCAACTCCAGCCCCATGTGCTGCACTGCGTATTGAATTTCTAAAACCAGGAAGTGCGTGATGTAAACACACCGGATATGGCTCTTTTCAGCCGAATCTGATACGCAGCTAAAAACACTGCATGTCTTTATCTGAAATCGTTTATCAGATAATTAATACTTTGTCATCGATGCCGAATTTTGAGCGGATCCGCCTAAGTCGTCTTTTAATCAAACAAATACACACTAATTAGACGTTTTACCTACCGTGCCACTTTGCGTGACACATTTTCCCATCAGCCTTAAACCCACCATCCGCAAATTTAATACCTACAGCAAATGTACGGTACATTTAAGACAATTCATGACCTTAATTTCCCAGATTTTATTTTAAGACCTTTTAAGGAGCAGCAGGAACCCTGACATTTGAACCACTTTTCACATTCCTCAAAGCCATCACACCCCTATACACATTCTATAGGAATCAAGGGAGAGGGATGGCAAAGACTGCTTTGATTCGAATTTCAATTCTATTACGCCAAAACAGACTAATCTGAAGTTTGGAAGGAAAGACATTAGAATCTATTTGTCTAAAATGTATAAAAACACAAAGCTAAAACTACCAATTCGGAGTGACACAACCTGGGAGAAGAAATCAAGGAGAGAAATACAGGAACAAGCAGTCAGCCAGCCCTCCCTGCTATCGACCGTCTGCATAGCTGAATCTCAGTAAACCACACAGGTAGAATATTTTGTGTACTAGTCAAGAATTAGGCAAACCACAATTGCATAAAACCTAGTGGTGTATGAGATCTAAAGTTTAGGAACGGGCAGCATAATCATAATACTTGTTTGTTATTTTACATGTTTTGTGCCTCGAGTCAAAACTCGAGTATTGGACAGATCTCCTCTCAGTCTCACTTGAAATATTATCCACCTCTGTCATCTTTGCAAATACATGTTGTCTATTTGCATTTTTAATAAACCTATGTCTTGTATAAAACAGCCTCAAGGTTAATTCATGCAGATCAACCTCAGCGCTAATCTGAATTTGTATGAGTCAAGTATTGTGGTAACTTGCATATCAACCCGGTCTCGTTTTCTTGATTTATTCAGCAACTATTATTTCTTCTGATATTTGATCAAAACGAAGACTATAGTTTAAAGTCCTAGGCCAATCGAAATTACTTACTAATAAAACAATAACTGTAATGTAGGCATGCATGATGATATCGGCACGACATCGGTATCTGCCGATAAAAATTTAAGAAGCGAATTATCGGGATCAGCAGATATGAGCGTTTCTGCCGTCGCGCCTGGCCGATAAGGTGACGCGTTAACTGTGCGCACACATGACGCTAAATGTTCATTCTGAGCGCCAGCAGCTTCATCATGTCAGCTGTGTGGACGTGTTTCCAAGTATCTGAAACAGATAACAATTGCTATTTGCCAGGGTTGGGAGGGGTACTTTTAAAAAGTATTCCGTTACAGAATACTGATGACCTTGTTTTGAAAATAATCTGTAACCTAATCCAATACATTACTCAAGTCAATAACGTAGTCAGAATACTTTTAGATTACTTTTGGAATACTTTTTTTCCCTTTATTAAAAAAACAAAAGAAACAAAATGTACTACACATTCTAATATGGATGACGTATTGAAATTGTTTATTTGTATCCACAGTACAGACAATTAAAATGGTAATTAAGATTTGCATCTGTTAAATTTTCTTGCATATTGTACTTTGCATTTTGTAGTGTATGCATTTTGATAACCTCCGTGAAGTTGGCACCACATATAATTAAATAATCACCAAAACTATTCCATTCATTTATGCTGTGTTTGTGCTGATTTGTGCCGCAAAACTGAACATTTGTGCTGGTTTGGTCTTTGAGATATTAAGCATTATTTTTTGGGCTGTGTGACGTCATTCTCCACCCCATCTCGCTCAAATCGCTCCGAACCGGTGTCATTCGTTTGTGCTCGATTTGTGCCGGTTTGTGCCGTCAAAACAAACGCTGTAACTATTTCCTTTCCTTAGATATAGCAAGAATGTTTTCGGGAGCGGTGACGTCACACCCCACCCCATGTTGTCCAAATCGCTCCAAACCGGTGCCATTCGTTTGTGCTCGATATGTGCTGTTAAAAAAACCCTGTAACTATGATAGTTTCTTAAATATAACAGAACAACTTTTTTTAAGAACAGTGACGTCATTCTCCACCCCATGTCATCCGAATCGCTCCAAACCGGTGTCATTCGTTTGTGCTCGATTTGTGCCGGTTTGTGCTGTTAAAAGAAACAATCTACGTAATTCCCTTTACATAGAAATAACAAAATTATCTCCCGGATCTGTGACGTCAGTCATGCATTTACCCCATCTCGTCCAACGAACTCATTTTCTGACTCGTTCGTTTGTGCTCTCGATGCAGGTTTCTTACTGTCGCTGTCATTGTTTTTTTTGTTTTTTAATATTGACAGTTTGATCATTGACAGTAACTTCAAGGCTCAAATCCAAATCACATATGCCCTGTATCTGTGCTCGTGTAGCACTTGTTTGAATTCACCTCGTGTATATTGGTACTTAATATAATGTTGTTTGTGTTCTGGTCCATCGCTGAACCAAGTATTACATCTCGTTTATTACCATCATGTTTTAGGAGTTTATTCAAAGTAAAAGTAGGCTAACTTTGCCTCAGTGAATATATCGTTAAGTCATCTCTGCTTGCAGTTCTCAGAGAAAGCTGCATAAACAGTGAAGCAAGTACAGGTGAGGTGTGTGTTTTATTATGTTTCAAATATTTTACAGTGGAGACCGCTTATAGCGATCACGGTTATATTGATCAACCGCTTATATGGATCAAAAAGCTTGGGACGGAATCGTTCCTATACAAATGCTATTCAAATAATTTCTTATAGTGATCAAGTACTCCGCTTATAGTGTTCATTTGGGTCTTTTCATACATTTCAACATATGGAGAAAAATAAATAAAACGACGAACGTGATCGTTATAAGGGGTCTCCACGGTACTAAAAAAGTCTAAACATAGATGAGTCTTTATTTGATAGCTAGACAAATCTTATACAAGTTAGTAAAAAGTTAACTTGGTTTTGGACACAACCATGATCCAGGCATCAATTGACAAGTTTGTGAATTGACTTTTCCAGGCGGCCAAGAGCCGATATATAATACAGACATACAGCCGGCATTGATAGTCTACAGTTTATTTATTGTAAAACCACCGGCAAGCTGTGTCTTAGCCTAGTCTATTTGCACTACCGACGTATTTTGAAAGTATATCAAATTCAGGTAATAGCGAAGCTTTCAGTTTCATTACTTTATATTAATGTAATAAATATATAAATGTTAATTAAATGTTAATCTGCATGAGAAATAAATAAAAAAATAAGAAATCGGTTATAACGATCATCCGCTTATAGTGATCAATTTGACCCGGACTGAAGTTTAAGCAATTGGTCGGGAACCTGTCACCCTTGTGACTTGTACGTTTTGTTTATTTATTATTAATTGTTTTTCATTAATTCGTTTTGAGCACTTTATTTTGATTTGGACTACTTATTTACTTCACTATTATTTTCTTTTTTATTTGATTGCACGTATTCACGTTTTTAAAACCATTCGCTTTTATTGTATTTTCTATTTTTATTTTGAGCGCTGTTTTATAATGTATTTTGTTTCTCACGCCGCAACTCAGCCAAGGGCACAGTGAGACGGACGGTAATAGAGATTTCGGGTAGTCCCCTGTGTTCCTTGCGGTGGGAGCTGTTAAACCTTTTGTACTTCTTATATTTGTATGGATCTTCTACACGAGAGCAGCAGAACTTGAGGGGGAGCAGAGCAGCAATGAGCTCGGAGGCGCACAGTCGGGAGACGAGATAAGGACACCTGTCCCGAGTACCAGCCACGGAAGTGGAGGCTGGTGCTCCGCCGGCTGTGCTGTTGCAATTATTTAGGAGCTCCTCTTACTCGACTGGTTGTTTCTTTTTTTCTCTGTTCTCCTTCTGTTGTGTTTTTGAGGTATTGCGGATGAAGGCCGGATTTTTATCAAGAGGCTCGCCTACCGCTCGAGTGGAAGACTCGAGTGGGAGCTCTGGTGGACGAGTCCAGTAATTCATATGTTGTTTTAAATTCTTTTTAACCTTTGTATGAAACGTGGGAAGTAATTTTATTAAATTATTGAAACCCATCCCTTTGTACTGTTCTGCTGCAACTGGTGTGTGGACCCCTGGATAAAAAATCTTGGAAGAGGTATTTTTGTAGTTGGTTGAGGCTGCTCGGGGTGTTGCAGCCCTAAGACTCCTGATACTCAACAGCCGAAATTCAGGTGGCTAGTACGGCTACTTTTATAATTTTGCCTCGTCTTGCGCCCCTCCCCGGGTGACGCGTTTTAGTTCCCGGCCAAAAGTAATAGTTTGATGAAATAACGCCAACCATATGAAACTAACCTTTGCTGGTTTTCTACTTGGCTGGTTTAACCTGGTTTCCCAGTCTGACCACTTGAAGTGTACAAACCCCTTTAAACCCAGCCGAAAGACAAGGCTAGTAGACCAGTTAAGACCAAAAAACCATCTTATGCTGTTGTAAGTTCCTTTTTCTTTTTTTCAGCACAGTATCATCTGAAATATCATTAATGTCAAATAACTTGGTAATTAGTTATGTTTAAATTTCAACATGTAATCAATATTGAAGATTAAAGTATCAAGCAGAATGCAGCTTACAGCATTGCTATTTAAAGATGGAACAAAGAACAGACAACACCCAATAATTGTGTATACTTTCAAATGCAAAGATGAAAAAGCTTCAACTATCTCCATTTCTTATGAAACTGTTTATCCTATCCAATCATTCCACCATCGTCCTTGCATAATGCAATAACCATTGTGAACATAAGCTGCACTTGTATCAAGTCACACACTAACTAATCGAGCAAACGGTTATTATAACGCAGTGGCCTTAACGATATATTCACTGAGGTAAACTTAGCCTACTTTTACTTTGAATAAACTCCTAAAACATGATGGTAATAAACGAGATGTAATACTTGGTTCAGCGATGGACCAGAACACAAACAACATTATATTAAGTACCAATATACACGAGGTGAATTCAAACAAGTGCTACACGAGCACAGATACAGGGCATATGTGATTTGGATTTGAGCCTTGAAGTTACTGTCAATGATCAAACTGTCAATATTAAAAAACAAAAAAAAACAATGACAGCGACAGTAAGAAACCTGCATCGAGAGCACAAACGAACGAGTCAGAAAATGAGTTCGTTGGACGAGATGGGGTAAATGCATGACTGACGTCACAGATCCGGGAGATAATTTTGTTATTTCTATGTAAAGGGAATTACGTAGATTGTTTCTTTTAACAGCACAAACCGGCACAAATCGAGCACAAACGAATGACACCGGTTTGGAGCGATTCGGATGACATGGGGTGGAGAATGACGTCACTGTTCTTAAAAAAGTTGTTCTGTTATATTTAAGAAACTATCATAGTTACAGGTTTTTTTTAACAGCACATATCGAGCACAAACGAATGACACCGGTTTGGAACGATTCGGATGACATGGGGTGGAGAATGACGTCACACAGCCCAAAAAATAATGCTTAATATCTCAAAGACCAAACCAGCACAAACGTTCATTTTTGCGGCACAAATCAGCAAAAATACAGCACAAATGAATGGAATAGTTTTAGTGATTATTTAATTATATGGGGTGCCAACTTCACGAAGTATTTTGATACCATTTACATTTTTACAAACCAACATAAATCAGACATATCAATAATGCGTTATTGTCAAAGGTGCATCTCATTCACTGTCATTATAATGCAGGCACATGGTTTGTTTTCTGCTAATCAGTGATATGTGAAACGCATTTTCTTGAAAACTTAAACGGGTATCTTCTCTAAATTGTAAGTACGTTAAATACACCCGGCACCGAAAACACACATTGAAATCAGTGCAATTAAGGCGGTATTTTTTAAGTATCAATTCATGTTATGCATCTTGGTTCTGCAATTAACACATTATTGATGTCTTCCCTTCTTGTAAGTGATATCTATCGGTTTGTAAAAGTTTAAAGGTTTGACATGTGAGGATCCCCTGAACGCACACAGTTAATAAAAAGAGCACGGCACGGCAAGGCACTGGTTAGGATGAGTTCATTCAGTTTATGCGATTTATTTTGTTTTAGACTATTAACACGTTGTATGTTGTTATTTTGGCATTATATTAAGTATTGTATTGTTAAGATCACAGAACCAGCTAGGATGCACAGGAACTATTTGTAATTTACATGGATTTATCTTAAATTTGGATAGGATAACGTGTTGCCGTTTTGCTTATTATGCTTTTATAAAAATATGTAATTATTAAATCGTATTTATTATCATTTTTATTAAAATGTGTATTTTCTACTCGCATGTCAAGTATAATTCTATTAAGGCTGCACACATTTAAAAAATCTTACCTCCAGATGTTTGTTTTTTTAGATTTGAAGTTGAGTCATTTATGACTGTACATTGTCCCGTGGTGGACACATTTTGCACTTTGTTCCATTTTCTTTCTTTGAAAGTGAACAATTGCCTGTACTTCAACGAGTTAAATCCCTGTCAATACACAATGTTGCCACAACGTTGTAGAAACCTAATTTATGTTGACACAACGTGGTAGAACTGTGTGTTATTTCCATTCTGCTGCCTGTTGTACAATTTGACAAAGCTAAAAAAAAGATGTGTATATATCGGCCAGAATGAGTTTGAAAATATCGGCATATGGAATATCGGCAAAAATCCAATATCGTGCATCCCTACTGTAATGATAAATTTAAACAATTTGTCCATTGAAACATTTTGACTGTATCTTATCAGATCAGCAACCTTTCATTTAATTAAACTATTTACATTTATTGGAGGTCCCACCGAGATTAGCAATGAATTGTTTCAAATTGAATCTTACCTGAGCGGTTTCATTGGTATTACTAAAAGCTTTATGCAGCTCAAGAAAAGCAGAAAACAAGCTGCGCCGTCAGTTTTTAACACAACTAATCAAAGCATGGACCCTGTTGTTAGTATATGTATTAACACATAATTACATTACTAATTCTACAACAGTTTCTAGATACAACTGAAAATGTTGTCTCTTATCCAGATCATTTAGATTCATTCTAACAATTTCTGTGATACATCCTGACATGGTTTAATACTGATTGAGTGACTGTTTAAGTGACACCGCTGTGTCCTTCTGTTGTGAGTTGCTGCTCATGGAGTTGCAGTCTCAAACCTGGCTATAGACCCATCTATATGCTAGTTCTTGGTTTGCTGCAGAAGGAAGTCACATTAAAAACACATTTTAACCCTTACAAATACAGCAACCATAAACATTTGTCATTAACCTATAACTACAGCATTTATAACAATCCTCTTGTTTAGTATATTGTATATTTTTACATTTTGCATAATGACACTTACGTGCAGAGAAGATATCCACTCAGATGATGTTTGATGCCAGCTACATGTGTGTGCTCTAACTATAAAAGCGAGAGCTGATTTTCCATTGTTCCCACAGAAGTGCCAGATTTTCTCAAGAATCTGCAGGTTTGTAAAACCTCAGAGAGATGTTTTGGTTTCCCAAACTCTGAACATAATGAATGTCTAGACCTAAGTCAGATGAAGGAATTGTTAGCTAAATGCTTAGGAGAGGACAAAATCAGCCTCATTAATGGACAATAACAGCTAAGCTACTTAGTGATGCACGTTTACAGAAAATGTGCAGACTAAACTGAATAGGAATTCAGAACACAGAATAGACTCCTCTTCTCTACCTGATTTTGCATTGTATTTTATTTCTCCCACATAGAAATAACAGTAAATATAACTAAACAATGATTATTCCTATGTTACTATAGTGAAGCATAGAACTTGCATGCCTACCTGCAAATACCTTTCACAAAGGAAGACTATTTGCATATCGAAATAACCTGTAAACATAAAAAAAAGTTTACTTGTTCCAAACTAACACTCATTAGCTTTTTTCATTTCTGTAAAACAACACAACCCTGACAACTAGTGTGTAACTATTTCCTTCGAGGGAGGTAGTTACAATAACTGCATTTAACAGTCTCTCTTTTGTGCACTCTTCTAAAGCTAGTTTGTATTTCCCCACTGAGTGAAGTACAGATAGTTGAGAGACTCCTCTAAATCTGAAGCAAAAGGATTCAATCATCGCCAACTATCTACCATCATTCCTGTCCTGTCTGTAACAACCCTGAACTGTCCTGCCTGCCCCTGCTGCACACTGCACTGCCTGCCTGTTGCTGAACCCACAAGCGTGCTGAACACATTGAAAAAGGAGCACCCTTCCACAGAACGTGAGTGTACACCCTTTTTCTCTCCAGCACCACAGACAAATTCACACTTGTAAGCTCAAGCACTACAAACACGCTATGTCCCAGACCTAAGATATTGTAGGCACACAAAATGGCAGTACAACTAGACATTTTCCAGATGCTTCATGCTGCTGCATCCCAAGGATCCAACAAAGCATCCGATCTTCAGCAATCGACGACTCAGACCAGTATGGACCTGATAGCCCACCACTGGATCACACCTGGGAAATACAGCACAACCCCAGGATGAACTCCACCAGAGAGGCAGCTCACCTTGCAGCAATAGGATATGCTGCACAATGTGGATGCCAGAAATCCACCCAGGAATTACATCTTAAAGACAGACCAAGAAAAATTATTCTACACACAGGAAATTCCCACATGGACCGACGACATCCAGCGAACAGCACATCAACTGAGTAACCAGGACCAGTACCTGCAGGGACCCACTGGGACACACCAGTACTCTCAAAGTCCTGTCTCCACAGACCAGACTCCTGCCGCCGTGGACAACCAGTGCCACACATCCCCACACCAGCAACATGACAGTCTGCACAAATCAACCAGCTACAGACCCATCCAGCTCATCTCCCAGAAGCCACAACACAGTGATGTACTAGGGCAATAGCAGCCTGCCTTCTTCACAGAACCCTCAACCCTGCCACCCTGGCCTTGGCAGACACAACTGCCCACCTCTGCCTTCATGTCCCAATCAACTCAACAGCTACAACCCTGGCAGCAGTGTGAGCCATCTCCATTGGACATGCACAAGGTAGTGCCCCTTATCAACAAATTTGAGGCAAACAGAAAATACTCTAGAACTGAGGCTCACATAACCCATATTCCTGGCAACCTATCTCCGAAGATGAGGGCAGCCCTGTGTGTGTTTGTTAGGCCAAATACCCCCATGCAGGACATTGTGGAAGCAGCTCAAATAGTGTGGCAAACCACACAATTCCACAGCCATTTCCTTAAAAAGACACTTGACACTCAAATCTCAGCAGTGAATACAACAAGAATAGATTACTTCCTGCACTCTGATGGTAGCGAACTACTACACAAACCGCACACCGAGTGCCCATCATTCCCCTACAGACATCAACTAAGAAAAAAAGGAAAGCGCACAGACTATGTCAAACCTTTCAGTTCGCCTCATGACAAAATAAAGGTCATCAACAAGAATCCCAAGAAGCCTACCAAAGCAACCTTCTGTCATTCCGAAGACAATGACCTGAGTGATGCAAAGATGCACCACTTGAAGCAGGAAATGCAGAAGCTCCAGTGCCAGGCATAAAAAGTGTTTGGGCATGAGGAATACAACACAGCTACACTCAAAAAATAACTCTCACCTTCTAACTCTGACTACCATTCCTCGCTGAATCAACCCTATCACAGCTGACTAGGCCTGCTCACCTCTGCACCCACATCACCAAAGGCAATTCATTCACAGGATGCAGAGGGGAAAGTGCCCTCAACAGAGATCAACGCCTACTGCCTGCCCCTGCTCTTCCGTTCTAACAGTGACTCTCCTCCTCAGACTTGCCAAAAAATCCCACGCTGCACCCCACACTATCACTCAGCCTCAAGGATGTAATACTTTCCTACCCAGCTGCCCCAGAAAGCAGGTTTCATGTGAGAGCAGGATAGATAGAGGGGAAATGATAAAAGGTGTAAAAGGATAAAACAATAAGGTGACTTAAAACTAACTTAATGACACTTCAATAATTCTACCTCAGAACCAGAACATGAATAAGCCATGTTTCTTAAAAGAAAGACCATTAGCTAAAACAACCATTGGAGCATTTATACTCCACATATATTGCAAAATTAACATTTGGTAAGAGAATTATTCAAACATCGTAATTGATCCTCCATTGACATCAGGGGCGTCGCAAGGGGGTAAACATCCCGGGCAATTTGGGGGGATTAATTAACTTGCCTGGGGCCCTCACCTAGAATCGCCTCTGACTGACATGGGCATCAGACCAGCCCCTCCTGGAATTCCAAGAAATCTCTCAGTTAACATTACTGTAAAAGAACACCTGGCTTGTTTGTTATCAACTGTGAGGTCATGCTTGAGGGACTTGAAAATGTAATTTATAGAACTTCTAAATATAGAGAGTTAGATTTTATTTTAAGACCTTTTAAGACTTTTTAAGGAGCTGCAGGAACCCTGACATTTGAACCACTTTTCACATTCCTCAAAGCCATCACACCCCTATACACATTCTGAATCAGGGGAGAGGAATGGCAAAGACTGCTTTGATTCGAATTTCAGTTTTATTATCCCAAACCAGACCAATGAGTAATTTGGAAGGAAAGACATTAGAATCTCGTTGTCTAAAACGTATAAAAACAGAAAGTTAAAACTAACAATTGGGAGTGGCACAATTGGGAGTGGAGTGGAACCACCTGGGAGAAGAAACCAAGCAGACAAAATCCAGGAAGACTGAATGGAACCAGAACCAGAACTCCTCCACCAAAAACCTGACAGATTTGCAACCGTCCTCAAGTCGACACAGTCTGCCCTCCCCGCTATCGAACGTCTGCATAACTGAATCTCAGTAATCCACACAAGTAGCATATTTCATGTACTAGTCAAGAATTAGGTAAATCACAATTACATAAAACCTAGTTGTGTATGAGATCGAAAGAGAGGAAATGATAAAACGTGTAAAAGGATAAAACAATAAGGTGACTTAAAACGAACTTAATGACACTTAAATAATTCTACCTCAGAAGCTTATGGTCTATCGTTTATATCGTTGTATCGCAAATCCCACTCTTTATGGCAGTATTTTTGGACGACACTTTGTGTTCTTCCCGGTTCTTCCACACGTGGTGGGTGCAGGCAAATGTGCATCAGAAACACAGACAGACATGGAGGAGAGTGAACTGACACAGAATAACCAACATAACCAAAAGATACTTTAATGCACAAGCGCACGTCTGCCCCGCTCTCGTCACCAGGCTAAACTCAATCTGCAAGCACCCCCACCCCTGCTAATTTAGATGTATATATTGTGTATAAAATTAAAGAATAAAGTTTGTTTGTCTGCACCTGTTTGCATTGCTTTCCAATTTATTAAAATGCAGTTTCATTTTCTTTATATTAAGATGGTGAAGTGGTACAACAGTCTTATTATTATTATTATTATTATTATTATTATTATTATTATTATAACTATTTTGTATTAACACGTGCTGTACCGGTAAGCAGAATCGAAACGGGACAGTCAGAGAGGAAATGTCCCTGTCTAGCAGATGTTAAATGCGCCACTATAAACCCGGATGTGGTAAATCTACCTGAATCTATACCATTTTACAGAGCATGTGATGCGTGATTACTATTACTTGTGTTATTGTTGTTATGTGACAGTAAATTATACTGTCACATAACAACAATCGTCACTCTGTCATGGTAAATATATGCAGAATGCAACACATTGCTCATGTGTTGTGTGAGCAATGTGTTGCATTCTGCATATATTTACCATGACAGTCTGCATGTAGTATTTGTTAGTTTTGCATATTTAATGATTAACAAAATATTTGTAGCTTTAATGTCTTTGGTTTTATTTTGTAGCTTGATTGGATAAAATCAAGAAATATCGAGATACATATCGTGCATCACCCAAACTTCTAAAAATATCGAGATATTATTTTTAAGTCATATCGCCCAGCTCTACATACAACATATACACACAACTTTACTAGTACTTAGAATATGTCGAAGAATTTTGGTGAAAACCTGCAGAGTGGTTCATATGTATGCTGTTTCATTTTGTCCATCTCTGGCATAAATCCCCATTATGCTACACAATTGTAAATAGTTTTCCCTTATAATATATCTTATAAATATATTAATTATTATAAAATAATAATAATAATAATTAAATAATAAATAAATAATAAATAATAAAATAATAATTCATACATTGTTTCCATTGATTTTAGTAGTATAGCTGATGTTAGTGAATTTTAATGTTTGTTATTTAGATTACATACTGTACCACTAGCAGGATCTGGGAACAATTTAATGAAGCAAACCGCCATGATTATTACTGAAAGAACAGAGCGAGGGCAAGATGTGCACATTAAAACACTGTACTAGCTTTCTGTAGTGTAACTCTGAGCACGTTATTAAATCACCTACTGTACCTGCAGCACACAGCACAAGAGCACGGTGCTCAGTTACAGCACCGCAGCAGTTACAGGACAGAAGTACTAAAGAAATAGTGTTGAGGTTGAGTATACCTGAAAATTAAGCAGCTGGAATCTAAAAGTATAAAAATCCACAAAACTAAAATAAAGAAAATGTAGAAATCCCCTTGTCATGTAAAAATCCCACACACAGCCAGCTTTAACAAACAAACAAAAATGTGGACATGCTTAGGTTTCTTTCAACAAAAAAACATAACAAAAAACTACCACTAGTGAAACAACTACAGCCTATTTGATAACTTTTTGTAAATTATTATTTCTATATTTATGTTTTATGATCACATGTTTTTAACAAACACAAATTATACAAATGATGTCCCATTTTTCATGGTTAATAAGTGTAGCTTAGAGTGTAAAATATGGAGCCTAGACCCCTCATTTATAATTTGCTATTATATTGCACTTGACATTATTTGTTTGTTTTCTTCGTTGTAGATTGTGCAGTTTGCATTCAAAATTGATGTATCAGCATTAGAAAGTTATTTATTTTGCAATATACAAAAAGATTGGCATTTTGACTTACTTACACATTATTTATTGAAAAAACAAAACAGTAAAACATGTTATGCTTCATTGTTTTAATGGAATATGGTGCAAAATGGCAGTACTGGCAGTATCGTGATACTAAAATTAGTATTGGTATCTTCACGCAAAATATTGGTACCGCCCACCACATGAGTCAGCTCAATTGTGATCCAAAGAAAGGGACCAGGAATTTCAATCTTGCCAAAAATAAAGGGAGGATTGGCTGTGATATGATGGGGAAGTTATGTGGTGTTCTGCGTGGAGAACAACTGAAATTGAAGGATTAAAAACATAACAAATACATCAATAAACCTTTCTTTAACTAATGCACTAGTGTAAATGTATTTATTTACTTCACGTAGCTCTTGTCACAATGGTGACAATATTTTGGGCTAGTAATACTTGCTAGTAGAAATGTCAGGCTACTACCCAGCTGGCTTGTGCCAAAAATCCTTAAATTCCAGCCTCGTGTGTATTGTTAACACTGATCTCAGACTTTGAAAATGATAAAAGTAATTTTATTAAAAAAGCAGACAAGTTTATGAATGTTTATCTTCTTAATTCTCTTTTGTAGAGTTTAAGTTTAAGATTTTGGTGTTGACTTTATTTAAACATTGATCCCGAATCAATACATTGAACAATACAATTCGAATGCACTGTGACATCATCACCCCTTGCCTGTCCATTTCTGCCTGCAGGGAACTTCAAATGTAAGCTGCCCTGGAGGACATTTCAAATGCATGTAAGATGTATTTTTCCTGTCTTTCCATGTTTGGTCAGAATTTTGTTTTTTCTGTAAAACATCCAGTTTCCACTTTTCTCTTTCAAAGAATTTCCACTTTATTATTATTATTGTAATGCTTCAGAGGACAGCTGAGGTGGACCCAAGTGCAAGTTCTATACAGAGGAGGCACGGCTGACAATGCAAAGGGAATATCCAAAAGACAAGGTTTAAACACAGTCCAGGGGTCAATAGATGGGGTAAACAGGCTGAAATAGGTAAGCCAAAGGGATGGTCGAAAAGGCGAAGGTAAAATGTCTGGAACACAGGAAAGTCGAAAGTCAAAAGCCAGAGGAAATGCTTAGAAATGCAACAATGAATGAGACAAGACTGTGCAGAGAGTGAAGGGCAAACAGGGGTTTAAGTGCAGGGCAGTCAGTGGAGCTGGAAGAAAGAGGTGGAACCAATGAGTGAAGAGGGTTAGTAGGACAAGTGCACATGGAAGGTGGGAATGTTAACTGAAAGACTGCAGGCTGAGTATTCGGGTGATGGTGACCTCTGGTGGTGAACAGGGGAACTGTGGCTGGCAGGTGTGACTATTTACCACATCATACAGAAAATAATCAGTGCTTTTATAGTGTGTTAGTCTATTGATTTAGACCAATCCCCCATCCCCACACACAACGTTTAAGTTAAGGCATGTTTATGTATTATTATTTATACTAATACTGTATAATAATAATATTATTATTATTATTGTTATTGTTATTGTTATTATTATTATTATTATTATTATTATTATTATTATTATTATTATTATTATTATTATTAATAATAATAATAATAATAATAATAATAATAATAATAATAGTAATGCATTGTTAGAGGCATCTTCAGTTGCATCGTTTAAACCTTTAAAACTGTGAATACCATTCGGCAGTTTTACTTTTAAAATGTCTCACTTGAATTGATCCAAGTCTTGAAATGATCTCAGATCAATGCATTAATTACCCAACTGGAACAGGGATATCACTGCAAGTGCTGACCTGAGGACATTGTTTCATTATTTATTTTTAAATATACATAGGCTATTTGTTATTTTTAATCAATCTTATATGTTGCTTTTAAATGTGTTGATCACCGTCTTGCCACAATCATAAAGTACATGGTTAAAAAAGCAAAATGAACTTGTTGACTATTTCCAAAAAAGCCTTCAAATATTGATATTCAAACTCCAAGTTCTTGGAAGGTCACTAACTACTTCAGCGATTTCAATGAACCATCAGCGTATTAATGACATTACTGACATGCATGTTTATATTTTTCAGTGAAAACGCCATACGATGTAAAAAGCCGGTACCAGTCGGTTCTGAATGTGTAAGAAAAGGGAATCGTGGCCAGAGCCTCCCAGCAGTGTGAGCTGGACTGGATTACTGCTCCCACTGCAGAAGTGCTGATCGCCTCAGAGATACAGATCAACAGTTATCTGTGTTTGAGTGCAGCAAGGAAAATCTTCAGTTATGTCAGTGGGAAGATGTTTTGTCTAATTTAGTTTTAAACAAATAAACAGTCCTAATCCATTTGTGATGTTTTTTTTAATTTACTTCCATGGATTGTCTATTGTTACTATTGGCAGAATGCTATCATATGAAATTATAGTAGTCTTTCGAATGAATTAAATGTTGTTTTGTAAATTTGTTGATTCACAGTGTATTTATATATACCACTTTCTGTTCTATTAATGTGGCTTTACATTTACGTACATGAGTTATCTACTGTCATTACATGGAAGAGCTATCACTTTATAATACAGTACTCTTCCTACTGTATTACACTGAGTTACAATCAGTTTTATTGTAATTACTATGATTTACAATACTTTCACAGATACCACTTGTTCAAGTGTGTTTGAGTTTACTTGCATGGAATGTCTGTTCTTATTGTCAATATTGAAATTGCAAAACATACCATTTATTTCATTCTTCACAACATGTTTTAGTGTTAAATGTTTTAAGGTTTATATAAAATCATTTGCTCACATTACAAAACGGTGAATTTAGGCCATGTATGCAGTGTAAATTCAGAATGTGAGAAGAGTGGAAATCTAAACAAACCACAAGTCTCGAGTTTCTTCTTCACTGCTACAACCTACTGGTCTGTCAGTTTGTGAGGTAAGAATGATTCAAATCCAAATCCGTATCCTTTGGAAGGACTTATAATTCACTATCTTTGTGTTCATACATGAAGGGAAATTTTCCTGCTTCGTTATACAGCTGCTTCACTGTGCACTATATTTCTCATAGGGGAAACAATTGTTTTATTCTCTAGCTTTCTTGGAATATTTTATCCCTGGCTTGGATATTTGCTGTTTTTACTGGTAATATATTTGTATGTAATTACATGCAAGAGGGAAGTGCTGATCATCACATGTTGTTACACTGTAACAAGAGTTTAAAGTCATCATTAACATCATAACGGTTTGCACCATTTTACATGAATATGGAAGTGAACTAACCCACACTACATGTGACTAAGCCATACTGCTTGTTGTTAAGTGTATGTAAGCTTGTGCTGTAATAACATTATTGATACTAATATTTAATCTTTAACTATACATGAAATACATGTTCAATTCACTCTTGTTACTGTGTAATTACAGTGTAAGTAAACTCAGCTCAGTAAGGGTACTGTATTATAAATGTTTCCTCAGTTCCCAGCGAGGCCTCTGGCTTGGATGCTGCGATATGTGAAACAATGAGGACAGGGCAACACAAACTGTAACTAGTTATGAGACTCAACCCAGGAAGGGTGAGCGATGGGAATGAGGAATGCAGAGATTGGGGGGAAGGATGGGATGACATTTTAGCTAAGCAGAGACAGCGCCAAGCTGGGAAACGGGATAATCTACCCCTCTAGAAAGGGGGCGGCTCCCCCACCATGTGCCTGCCAGAGAGTAGTATCACAAGAAGTCCAGACTGCAGTGAGAGAGAGAGCAGCAACTGTGGGACTGGACTTGTGTGTTCATGGTGTAGCATACTGTTCACTTACAACTGTGTCAACAAATTGCAGAGTACTTGGGGCCTTCATTGGAGAGAAAAAGCACACGCCACAAAAGAAGCAATTGCTACATTTCCAATTTCACTACAGTGCACGAACTATGTAGTGTGTTAGGGTTGCTCAATTATATAAGATCATGTACTCGGCAATATTCTAAAATAGCTGCCATTTGATAAATACAAACAAATGCTACTCAACACTGAATGCCTGGTTATTTTAAAGCCTTTTAAACATATTGATACTGAAGTTGATACAGAAGATTCAAAATCTAACTCTCTCCGTCTGTCTTCACATGGGACAGAAACAAACAACTGTCATAATCATCCCACAGGTCTCTACTCTGAAGCTGTCACGGTTACCTCGTGGGAGGACCGTAAAGCTGTTAGAGACAGGACCCAAGTGCAGAGCTACTGCAATGAGCAGACAGAAACCAAGGAGAATCAAAAGGCGAGGTCGAGGTCACAGGCAAAAGGTTGAAATCCAGGAGGTCAAGAGAAACAGATACAGAACAGAAAGAGAGAGATAGAGACAAGGACAGGGCATAAAGCGAAAGAGGAAGGGCGAGAGAGCGGGTTAAAGGGCAAGGAACCAGGAGAACACAGCTTGATGAAGCAGGGAGAGCTGACAACACTTTGCCAAGAGTGAGGGCAGTGAGGGGTTTATAAAGGAGAGCAGAAACTAGGAAGACAAGAGCAGGACCAATGAGAACAAAGGACAGGAGCAGAAGTGCACAAGGGTGAGGAGTAATGTTAATTGATAAAATGAAAAAAGGAAAGCAGTGAAGGGAGAAGGAAAAGGCAAGGGAACATTGGCGGCCTCTAGTGGGGGAAGAGGGTCAGGGCTAGGGAACTGTGACAGAAGCCCTATCCAGTAGAGGTCGGATGATTAATCGCAGCCGATAACAGCTTTTTGAAATAGTTTTTTGGGGTTGTACGCATTAATATCATTGTTATAGGGGACAAACATGAGTTATTAAGTCTTTTATTTGTAGATTTGTATATCTGTTTATGAACTTGTTCGTTTCAATTATTTATTTTGAATCGTATTTATTTGTGTAAATCAAGTGCATGGATTACAAACACTGGGTGTTTGTGTACATGGTGACGCACTAATATGATTCCAGAATTATTTTCTATTATTCCTTGCTAATCCTGTTGTTAAAAAACTGTGAAAATCTATAAATAAAAGTAATACAATGTGCAGTGCAGTCACGTGTTTATTTACTTCTATATGCGTTTCTTTGAGAAATAAAAAGCAGTTCTACTAAAAAAATCTACAAGATGCAAAGTGTGAAATTCTGTCGTGTCTGTTTAGCAGCCGCAGCTTTATTCACATCTCTGCACATCCTACAGCTGCACTAATATCTGACAATCAGTAAAGAACGCAAAGTTTGATATTCCTGGAATTCCATTATTTGTAGTTTATTTTCATCGATGATCCAAAAAGGCTAATGTTGAATTAATGCTGTAATTTTGTCAAAAACTTTCCAATAAATTAATAAAAAACTCCCTAATTCTGTATCAAATCTTCACCATTTTCCAGAATTTGGACTGTTATTATTTTGTCATTTATTTTGAATTAATCTATTTTGTGTTATTTATTATATTTTGTTTATACTTTTTAGTTAATACTGTTATTTTGTTACATAATAAAGGTCAAATTGTTGCAATTGTACATTGAGTGCTATGTATTTTATGCAATATATTGATTTTATTGACAAAAATTGGAAACAAATAATACAAATCGGCCAATCAATGGGATATCAGCTTTTCCCCCAAGGAAACAAGTCTGAGACAGATGGATCACTGACTGTCAGTTAAAGGGATCAAGTGTATCGTGTGCACTGACACTAACCTGGGCGTGAGTGTGTCTCTTCTTCGACAGTTTCCGGGCCACAACGAGAAGATCAAGGACAAGACTTCAATACAGCAGTGCAATACAAACCACTTTTACACAGAACATGGGGAGAAGCCAGATTTGGACCCCGCTTGTGTGTTACAGAGGACAAGGTACTACATGAATGTCTCATGTTGTGTCTTGTCTTGTGTCTGTCCTAGAACCCACTGAGGGTCAACAGAACTGAATCAATATGTCTAAAGATAGTCAGAATAAAAGACTGCTCCACAGGGCATTACACTAACTTATTTTTGTAGGAGCACAGGTGATCCTATATATATATATATATATATATATATATATATATATATATATATATATATATATATATATATATATATATATATAAACTAGAACAGACAACACACAAAGACTTCAAATCTACCTGTATGTAATTCATATGCACAATTAACTTCCAACTTTGTACTAAAATTGAGAATATATTTCTAATATCAAAAAATGAATAATTATTCAATTTTGTGGAGAAGAAAAAGGTAGATTCAATATTTTAGGCTAAATGAAATGAATGCAGATTAATTGTATGAAGAGACAATGTATGCTTCTGTTATGCTGTTGTAACCCTACATTAGTGTGTAACATGTCCAGGGATCTTAGGTGCGACAGGAGACTGGTTGTGCAAGTTGTGGCACAGTGCAATACTAAACCCCTGAATAAAAAACATACCAGTGGTATGACTTTCCTTGAATGGTATTTTACTTTGCTTTGTTATTTCCCTCTTAAGAAATAATTAGCAATCAGTAAATTCCAATAACAAAAAACAAAAAGACATGAAATGCTTTGTCTCAATCAGTTTGTCCTACCACTCCTGCAGTTCAAAAGCAGCTCAGTGCACAGCGTCCTGTGTGTGGAGAGGTGGAGCCGTGGTGCGATGGCTGACGTTGTCGTCGCTGGATGAAAGTTCATGAATGGTCATCTGTTCCAAACGGTGTAGCGGTGCTGCGCATGCGCTGGAGCTGCGATGGGTTTTCCAGGAGAAACAACCTGCACACAGGAATACTGATTACTATGCCGTATTACTTCTCACTTCCATTACAATTAAACAGTGTCCTATTCCTTTTCAATTATACTTATTAAACACTGGGTCTTCGAAGGTCCTGTCTCCAGACCTGCTGAGGTTTTTACAAACCTTCGAAGGTTCATCACGCGACAATCACAGCAGGTGGAGAGAAACTGACCAAATTAGATATGAGCCACGCATATCATCACATTGCTCTGGAAGAGGAGTGTGACAGTAAATACACACAAGGGCCTGTACACGTACAATGTCTTACCTTTTGGAATATCCTCAAGCCTGCAATATTTCAGAGAACCAAGGAGGGGCTCTTGCAAGGCATTTCCCATGTGGACATCTTTCTGGATGACATCCTCCTGATGGGACAAACTGATCAGGAGCATCTGCAGACCCTTACAGACGTACTTCTCTGGCTGGAAAACGCAGGATTCTGGCTAAAGAGGAGAAAGTGCACCTTTATGGGCAGTGAGGCGGTGTTTTTGGGGCACAAGGTGGACGCAACGGGACTACATCCCATACAAGATAAGGTAAAGGCAATCCAAAATGCACCCACACCAGCCAATGTAACAGAGCTGAGAGCTTAGGTCTTAGGTCTTCTAAAGACCTCGTTACAACCAGGAATCTCAGCCACCTAAATGGATCCCTGCATTCACTGAAACTACAGCGGGTCCTGTGTCCCACAAAGTCAGGCTGGGGGATGGAAGGGTGGTAAGGAGACATGTGGACCAGTTGCACTCCAGACTACAGGGATCAGTGGACACTGAAAATGGCCAGACAGCGGACTTGTCCTTTCCGAGTCACAAACCCACCATCACTGTGCCACCAACCCTCAAAACCCACCAAAGAAGACTGGTGAATAATAATTTACTGGCACTAGGAAACAAATGAAAACAAAAAACAATAAGCTCATACCTTATCCATATTAAGATCTCTTTGTAGTGGCCTTACATAGATAATGGCAGAGCCAATGTGGATTTCTGGGTCCCTTCAATATTTCACGGAGTGCCCCACATCAGGGCAAGGAATAACATCCAAGATCTTGAAATCTTCATGAGTTCAAATCCAGCTTTCAAATTGTAATAGTTGATGATATTTCAGTAGCACAGAACAGTGCTTTAATAAAACATCAAAAATATCCAAGGTACATATAACATTACATCTCACTCATATACCTGTCTTGTTTTCCCAATGAAATGTGTATACTTATGTCTCTTGTGCTGTCCAGTATATGTACTACTAAATAACCTGTTTTCATTTTGACAACATCTTTGCATTAACGTACCTTGAAAGGTTATTCTTCTGTCCCGAGTGCTGCTAGACTCAGCTTGTCCTTTTGTTGTCTATAGGGACCATGGCCTCGTTTTTCCCTCTTACAGCAGCAGTTGTGCATCAGTAACAGCGTGGCGCTGGAGCGGGAAAGTGCGCTTATTTTTGCACATCCTCTACATGCGCGAAAAGCCTTGACACTTGGGCTAAAAAAGAGAGACAAAAATAGAAAGTGTGAAATATGAACGTTAACATTGTAGCGCATACATTGGGCTTCGAGCCATGTGTAACAGACAGTGCGATTCAGAACAAAGTAAAAAAATAGCTTCTGCACAACAATACAACTCTTAGCTAGTAAATTCATGTGGAAAATGGACGCCCCGTCTACAGGGCTGCGGCAAGTCGTGGCCTATTTGTTGGGGAAGGAGTTTGAGCTCCGTTTTCCAAACGAGTCGCTGCATATTGACCTATGTCTATTGTCTAAATGTCTATTTATTTGTTTATTTCAACATGTATTGATTGATTCATTTATGATTTTCTCTGTGTAATAATTTCAAATTCTGGCATGGATTATCCTCCATAAAAAAGCAAAGGCCCGAGACAGTGCGAGCATGACTTATACAGCGCAGTGCAATCATGGTCGCTGCTTGAGATCATCCTACAAATAAAAACACATCGGCTGGATGTCAAGTCACACATTACCAGGCCAGACCTCGAACCTAGATCTTCCAGATCGCCACCCTGCTGCTCTCCAGCTGAGCTGAATATGAGTGCGGAAGGCGCTATTAACTGTGCGCTGTTTCTGTCATCACTCATCTCCTGCAATGCCGTGTTTATGTGAGAGCTGTGACGCACTGTAGCAGCAACTACATGTTTACTACAACTCCGCTGCCAGAGTAGCTCAGCTGGAGAGCAGCAGGATGACGATCTGGAAGATCCGGGTTCGAGGTCTGGCCTGGCAATGTGTGACTTGACTTCCAGCCAATGTGTTTTTATTTGCAGGACGATCTCAAGCAGCGACCATGATTGCACTGTGCTGTGTAAGTCATGCTCGCACTGTCCCGGGCCTTTGCTTTTGTATGGAGGATGTAGAACCATGTCAGAAATAAGTGGAGAAGTCGCGAAGATAAAGCAAATAGAACTTTAATCAAGCCGGCTCGGAAGCTCCAGTCAGAAATAATTCCTTCAGTGAGACTTAATGTTTACAAACATGAGTACAACTTTATAGGAAAAATGACATAACATCTTATGGCCGTTCATCCAATCAGAAGGTACAGGTCCGGGTCCGTTTTACGATCTGTCTTCCTGTGAAGAGGTGATGGATCCAAAGCAGATGTCCATCTTTGATGTGCACTAGGAAGATGCGATCCCACGGTCGTCATTTACCTAGTGTCAATCGCTCTTTAACAGAAACAATTCCTGCCTATCTGGAGAAACGATTAAGTCATAAACAAATTCACAGCAGACATCTGTAGGCTATTTCGGAACTGTGTAATCTTTCATTACTGACAGGAGTTTCTAACAAATCGACCTTGTTGACCCTTTACTTGTCCTGCTAAATCTAATCTGCTCAGCCTGTATACAAAACTACTTCTAATGCTAGTATTACAATAAAACATTATATAATTATCACAAAACACTTTCTTCAACTTCCTCCTTTTCTTCATTCCCTCCTTTTTGGCAATAGAGCGAAGCGAAAAGAAGCCAAAAGAATCGTGTTTGTCAGTTACAATAATTTCTTCCTCCTGAGGGGCAGGTGGTATAGTGCTGTGTTTTCAGCTTCCATCCATCCCAACCTGCCACCTACGAGGTGTGTATGTATGTACGGCGAGGTATTCAAATAATTAGGGGAAAGGCAAACAATTATATCATAACTATACCTTAATGAATATTGAGCTCTCTTATGGAAATTGCAGTGGCCACCTACAATTTCCTGGAGCTTTACTGTGTATCTCAAATTATATTTCATCCTGCCCCAGGTCATAAAGGTCAATCCCCAGTTACATAATACATACATTGTTTTGCTTCTAAAGGAATACAAAAGTCAGCAAAAATGTTATTTTTACAAATTCAGTTATTCACATATATTTCTGTTGCATTTTAATTTATAAACATTGTACATTCCATACATCTCAAGAGAAGGGCAATGGAATTATTCTTACTTCATGACTCTTATTCTATTCATTTGAGTAATGAAAAGTAAAAGTACATTATAAATGAACTACCAATACAAGAATATATGCTACTGCGGATGTCATTTGAGCTGTTTTCACAATGTATTGCAGATTCCTATAATCTGGACAACCTTTAATTTCAGTATTTTAACTTATTTCTCCATTAAGTCAAGCATCACTTCAGTGTTGTGGACCTCAACATCAGTCTGTTCAAGATGCCGTGAGGCTGTCTTTAAAGCCACGCCCTCGGCCTGCTGTGTCTCAAGGAGAACACCAGCATCTTCTCCATATGCACCTCTGCCACTACAGGTCAGACATTGGTTCCTTCAGGATACGATTCATAATGTGCATATCTGCCATGTGGAATAAATCAGTCATCTGAAGACACAATGTGTGATTCGCACAACATCAGAGATCCTCCTTATAAAAGGCATCTCTATCACATGGACAGTAGTTGACATTCACACAATCTATAAGGTTTCCAGTAAAGGGACAATTCAAAATAATAATCTTGATCCCAATTTATCACAGATTATTTCAGTACAGCACTCAGCTGTCATCAGCAGCATCATATCTCCTGTGTTACTGAATCAACATTACTTCCTAGTGTAAATACTCAAACTTTCAAAGCAATGTGCTTATCTCTTTCCTTTTTATCTAACTTAAATATCTAAGACTATTTTAATAATTATTACAGCAGCTCTTTCAACAACATAGTTAATAGTTGTTAGGTAAATGATAGCAGTTATTAATCTTTTTCCCAATTCATTCTTTACAAATGAACCATCATTTGAAATTATTTCCATAGTTTCATTAGGAACAACTCCTATTATTCCTATTTTCATTATTATTTATTTCTCTAATATTTCCTTCCAACATTGCCAGTGTCTTGATTTGTATTTTACCCCTTAATGGACATTAATTGTCTCAATATATAAATTTACTTTGAATAAACCTTCATCTTTAAGAATAGATTATATAATTCCTTGTATAATTCCATCCTTATTCTACTAAACCTTGTAATGACTGCTGTACACATCTTTGCATAAACATTATCATTATATTTCCCAAAAGTTAGAACCAAATTGGCACTGCTCTAAAGCCAATTCTATCGCCCAATAGACTTATTATGCAATAAAACCTTTTTTAACTAGAGCAAATCTGTATTATTCGTTCATTACAAAGCATTGGCTTTGTTATCACATACATTTTTTAGAACTAGTTTTTCACTCAATTCCCATATACAATAATACAATACACCATAGTAGTATTATTCAGTGTGTATCCACTTACATCACTTTGGAACATCACATATCATTTCACATTTCAGTCATACAGCCAAACAGCACAATTCTTTCAATCCAGTAGTCACTCTATTAAACTATGGAAAGGATAGTTAATGAAATGCCCATAGTCCAACCAGACTCTGTATCCTTCAATTGTGCTTAGATTTAAAAGAGGTTGGAGTTGTATAACTATTCATGTTTCTTTTCAATCTATTTCCATATTGTTTCTTCAGGCCTTTCTCCAACTTTTCCTGAAAGATAAAATTATGTTATTTTCAGCACCTGAAATCAATTAGAAATGAATTGTTAATAATCTGTCCACCTATTCCTGGACATCGCCACCCTCCTGTTGTCAATTGGAATCAGCAGAGTTAGTTAGTTTATCACTTTCACAATATTATGGTAAGCATCGTATGCTTCCACCATCCCCCTCCCTCCTGTCCGTCCACACATACTGGCATCAGTGGCCATGAGGACGGATTATGGGCCGCAGCACTAAGAGCGGAGGCCAATGTGAGAGGGGAGACTATGCACTGATGTGTCATGGCATGTGAGTAGGGAACCTGTGGACTAAATGTGAGGGAAATTCATTGTTGCTGGTTCCTGTGAAGACAGATAATAGTAGTTATTTTTCTATTCATCTGTATCGACATCAGTATTATTAGCATTAGTAATGTAACTATTCTCAATTTCCCAGGACATTACTGTCTGTTGACAATGTTGCTTGGTTTGTAGTAGTACATTTGTATTGAGTTACAAGGCAGCTCTCTTATCTCTCTCAGTGGGGAGCTGACCTCACAGACACTTTCACTGACCCACCCCCCCCCCCTTTTTTTTGTTTTCTTTTGTTTTGTGGGGGTGAATCCCTTCCTGATTAATAGGGTATTTAGCAGTATTTAGCAATAGCAGTATTTCCATACAGTTTCAAGACTTTAGATTTTAAACTATATCTCATTCAATGATTTTTTTATTTTACATTAAGTTATACCATAAGTAACTTCCTTATTTTCCCTCATATTCCATTCAATCGCCATCAAAACTCTTGTGCTGAAAGTGGCAGCACATTTCTTTCACACATACCAAACTCCCTTTTTACAGCTTCCCAAGCCTCATCAACTCCTAAACCCCTTGTCAACGTCCTCAAACCTTCATCAACATCGCTCAGACCCTCTGAAAACATCACTCTGTATCCTAACAGCTGTTCTTTCTCCTTTTCCTAATTTCTTACTAGACAATTCAAGTTATATTTATTGACATGTATTATTACTATTTATACACATATTTCACTCCATTATTTGAGTTAATAAATTTAGATATTTTCCTAATAAAATATATTTTTAGAAAATAAGCATTTTAATTGATTTCAATAATGATTCCCAGATACCTCAGGAAAACAAATTTTCAAAAAAATGTGTTCAGTCAATGATTTCCCCAATGAAGAGCCTGCGTGGGCACTAAGACTGTCCGCCTGCGCGGCTCATATATGTCTTTATTGTGTCACTTCATCCAATTTCAGTGTTCCCGAGAGCCTTTTGGTTGTATTGAATTCAAAAGCATGGCAGCGATTGCAAACTTCAAGTTTTGTCTTGAAGACTCTGCAAGATTCAGGTAGGCCATTTCATTAATCTATCTTTTTCTTTTCATTGCAGCAGGGTATGTATAGCCTACATTTTTTAAAATGACAGTACAATTCAAGTCTGCACAAAATGTGAATAATAATGTTTTTCATCAGTACAAGATCGTATGAATTGCTCCTAAGCGTAGCTACAAATTGAACCATTATTCTCGTTTATTGATTACTGTATGAGAGGATGTGAAAATGGTGAACTGGATATGGTATATGCTGAAATGTTAGTGTTGTACTCCCTAAGACTAATTATTTAATATAATAAATTAACAATAAACCTGGGTCATTTCAACGCCGAATGGTAGGGATTTTGAGCTGATGTCTAAAATGTATTGCTTTCATTATTTCGTAATCCTCAGCACAATCAAGACTCCTGTGGAAATGTTGTTGCATTAAAATTATGTTGTAGGTATAATTATGTCCTTGACGAGAAGGAGAAAAATGAGCGTCAGTTCCTGTTGGACTTAGAGTTCATCTGTGAACAGGCTGCAGAAACTCCGCATTAGCGATGTAGTCCTGGCTAAGGTATGCAGCCCCCTGCTTGTCTAGGAGACCCTAGAGTTTTATTTTCATGTTTTTATATATAAATCCTTCTGATTTAGTTGGTTACCTGCATTGTTCTGTTGATGGATCTGTTTAATGTTGATCTTGGTCATTTGTCTCATTTGTACTCATGTACTATGTTGCATGTTTTTTGTCAACTGCTGTCTAATTGTGATTGTTATTTAGAAGACTGTATGTGTGTTACCTGTCCACCACAGCATGTTACCAGAAGACTGTTTTTTGGCTTGAAGGAATAGCAGCTTTGGTCTGACCCTTTCTTCCTCCCTCCCCTCTCTCCAGGCCATAAATACCCCTGTGCATCGCCTGGACCCCAGTCAGCTGACAGGGATGAACTCTGTCCCCTGACCTTACCCCCTCTCTTGCCAACCTTTGCATACAGCCTATGGGGGGATATGGCACAGACTCTTTGTCTCAGGAACCCAGAGTAATTAACATTAAATCAGTCAAACTAAGCAGCCCTACGCTTGTATAGTGTTAATTATAATGATTTAGTGTTTTTTATTTAATATTCATTTATATATTTTTTTCCTTTCCCATTCAGCATTGTTCTACTGTATTATCAATGCCTAGTATTTATTAAAGTATAACTGTGTGGCACAACCACTTAAAGACTGTTACACTTATTGGAATCAGTGCCTGATTAATCTGCCGATCAATCAACTAATTAACTGATTAACCAATCAAATATTTGAATCGACTGACAACCCAAGTATTTATTTTAAATATAAACAGGGTTCGTACGCTAGTCTGGATGTCTGGAAAAAGTCTGGAAAATACAAGACGGCAGCGTCTACGTGACGAGCTGCAGGAGGCCAAGTGCAAGGCCCAGCAGCACTCACTAGGCAACATCAGGTTCATTGGGGAGCTGTTCAAGGTGAAGATGCTGATGAAGACCACCATGCACAATTGCATCGTCAAGCTGTTTAAGAACCACGAAGAGTCCCTGGAGTGCCTGTGCCGACTCCTCTCCACTATCGGCAAAGACCTGGACTTGGAGACCGCCAAGGTAAGGCAGTTCCGGCCGTCGCGCCAGACTGAGCCCTGGCTAAACATCCAGCAACGTGATGAGGCCTATTGACAGCGGTATGCTGCTTCACTCGGTGGTATAAAGTTACTTCTGTACGTGCTGTCTGCACTGTTTTCTAATCGTTCTGTCTGACCTTTTCACCAGCCCCGCATGGACCGGTACGTCAGCCTGATGATGCAGGTCGTCAAAAAGAGGAAGACCTCCTCTGGAATCCGCTTCATGCTGCAGGATGTCTTGGACCTGAGAAGAGTAAGTCATGAGTGTTGGGAGAATAGAAACCATCCTTGCTTTCAGCTTCCCAGCCCCCCAATCCCTGTCGTGAAATATTACACCCGGCTCGATTGCTGCTCACTCATAATAACAGTCGGTTGATTTTCTCCACACCACAAAAGGCTGCCGCCTACTACAACGAAAACATTGCAGCACACTGATCTCAGTTTTGTCTCCTTCATCTGGTTACCTTGCTGCAGTCATCTGGATAACCTTCAACTATCCTGACTCATAGTGCACACATAAAAGTTGAACACTGAGATAAGTACCGTGTTTGTTATACTGTGCATCTACACTGTTCATTATATAAATATAGTTCAGTATCATGTTGACTCCTGTACATACTGATTATAATTATGACTTCTCGAGTTGGGATTGCACTTGACTGATATAATTTCCACAGCCTTTCTTATAGTCTGACTTTGGGGTTAAGTTCAGTCATCCTTGTAAAATTATTATTCCCTTTTTCCCCAGTTTTTTATTTTTATTTTTACTGCAGTATTAATCTAATATAAACCTTGTTTGCTTTGTTAGTTTCAGTGATTATGCAGGAGTAGGAGTGTTATAGCATAGTGTAGCGTTATGTTGGGTGTATTTTGATAAGAGCATTTGGGCTCTGAGCTGAAGCACTGATCTAAAGAAGACCTCTCCCCCCCCTAAGTTATCAGATTCCCTTAGCTTATCAGCTTGGAACTGGTTTGCATCAAAGTGACAGTTTTGGGGAGGATGGCACTGAGAAGAGGCCAAATAGTTTGGAATCCTGCTATGAGATGTCTGGAGAAAGGGGCCTGTAGGTGATAAAAACTCTTTGAAGTGGACGAGAGCCGAAATCCCAACATAGAGCTACGAACCCGGGCCAACCGGCATTTCCAAAAGATGGCATGGATTGACATCAGTCATAAATCAAGCCCCCCTCCAATAGGACACTGGGGGCTGAAACCGAAATCCAATCTCAAAAACTCAAGAACCAACCACCTATTGATCTGACAGACTATAAAGAACAGCGCACGGTCTCTTTCTCTCTCTCTCTCTCTCACCTGAACCAGTAACTCGCTGCCACAGCTCAACCTGTAGCTCTGTTGCCCGAACCGGTACCAGAAACCAAC
The DNA here is from genome assembly GCF_036373705.1 of Amia ocellicauda. Lineage (NCBI taxonomy): Eukaryota > Metazoa > Chordata > Actinopteri > Amiiformes > Amiidae > Amia > Amia ocellicauda. Next base: position 52,522,473 of record NC_089854.1, read on the forward strand.
CAAGTCTTTGCCGGCAACAGAAGAGTTCAACTGGGAGAAGGAGATTGAGCCGTACGAAGAATTCTTTTAAAGGACTTTATTAAATAAAGAACTTTACAGACTGCGCATGCCCGCCTGTGCCCACCTGATCAGTGGAGTTTTACAGCTCGACAATTGACTAAGTCGACTGTATACGAAAGTGTCAGTCATTTAAATAGCTATTCGAGTCTTAAGAAACTTGACCCTTGGAACGAACAGGGCCTTGCTTTCCTCAAAGACTTTGTCTTCAAGTAACTACGGTGGATCCCTGCTTACAAAAAAGATTTTGTGCACAACCTTGGAGCCTTCAAACCAGTGGAAAATCTGTTTGGAAAAGACTCTACATTCGCGAAACCCCAACTTCCAGGTGCATCAACTGAGTGGAAGTTCTTGGACAAAGCCGAACCAGACTGCCTTTGTTCCAAACCACACGGACCTCATGCCGTGTGCTGTTATCTGAGCCCGAAGACAGAGAGGCCTCTCTGCGACGAAGTTCAGATAAGTTTAACAGTTTGGAGTTCATGATTCATGACATTTGAGAAATCAATTAGAAATGTTAATCTGTGATTCATAACTCTAGAATGTGTAATATCATTTAGTTTTGCTTAAATATAAATGTGTGTTGCATTAAACTGTTGTTGATAATTTTAGAAATAAAATCTGTCAACCCTTTTTTTACTATGATGTTCCATAACAAGGATAACCATATTGCAGACTGTCCAGTGAACTTTATTAGCTGGAATGTTAAGGGGCTTAATCACCCTGTTAAGCGCAAAAGGGTGTTATCACACCTCCAGAAACTTAAAGTGGGAATAGCATATTTGCAGGAGTCACATCTTCGCACTTCAGATCACTTTCGGATGCGTAAGGGGTGGGTGGGGCTACTCCCTTCTGTTAACGCTTGCATTTATGATAGTATAGTAATATCGGTTCACACCCCTGTTGTATTGACACTTAGCTTCTATAATCAGTCTCCACCTCGGGGTCCTTGGCGCTTTAATCCCCTACTATTGTCTGATAAAAATTTTGTTAAGTATAATGAATTTAGGACCTTTTATTCCACTCTATACACTTCTGATTTCCCTTCTGATCCCCTTCTGTACACTTCTTTTTTTGATAACTTAGATATTCCTGTAATTAATCCTGAATCTAAAGCAAGCTTAGAGCAGCCTCTTTCACTTGAAGAAATTAAGGGGGCAAGTCAGTCAATGCAGAGTGGTAAACGGGTTTCCAGTGGAATTTCATAAGAAATTCAGCCCTCAACTTGCCCCTTTGCTGAGTTCTGCATTTTTAGAATCCTTCACTTCTTTGTCCTGCCAGAGGTTTTGATCTCACTGAATGCGTAAAAAGCCTTTGACCGCGTTGAATGGGATTACCTTTTTGCGGCGCTACGAAGATTCGGTTTCAGTTTGCATTTTATCTCTTGAATTAAATTATTATATTCATCTCCAGTAGCATCTGTCCGCTTGGGTAACACTTTTTCACATTACTTCTCACTACACTGTGGCACCAGGCAGGGTTGCCCCCTTTCCCCCCTTCTCTTTGCTATTGCTATTGAGCCCCTTTCAATTTCTCTTTGCGGCTGTCAGGATGTGCAGGGGGTGGTTCGAGGTGGGCTGGAACATAAGGTTTCTCTTTATGCTGATGATCTTCTTCTTTATCTGACAGATCCGGCCTCTTCACTTCCCCTTGCCATTTCAATTCTTGAACAATTTGAAAATTGTTCTGGCTATAAACTCAACCTCAATAAAAGTGAGATATTCCCCATTAACTCAGCAGCCCAAAATGTTCCTTTTGACAACTTTCCCTTTAGAGTTTTTAATAACAGTTTTAGATATTTAGGGATATTTAGGGATATTTATAGGGATATTTAGGGACGTTACTCGTTCCCATACCAATCTTTTTAAATCAGACTTTCTCCCCTTACTAGAAAGCACAAAACAGGATTTTGCTCGTTGGAGTACTTTACCTCTGTCTTTGGCTGGGCGCATTAATTCTGTTAAGATTAATTCTCTTCCAACATTTTTATATTTATTTCAGTGCATTCCAGTCTTTATCACCAGATCCTTTTTTAAATCTCTTGACCAGATTATATTATCTTTCATTTGGAATAAAAAGTCTCCAAGAATACGCAAAGCCTTTCTCCAACGACCAAAATCATTAGGGGGCCTTGCATTACCACATTTTTTGTTTTACTACTGGGGGACTAACATTCGCATAATCTCATACTGGATGCAGTCCCATGTTCAACATGACTGTCCATCTTGGCTGCAGATGGAAGCATCCTTTTGTCATTTATCCTCTTTACCTGCCTTAGTGTGCTCTTCTCTTCCTCTCTCAATTTCCAGATTTAGTATTAACCCCCTAATTATGTGGTCACTTTGGATTTGGGCACAATTTAGAGATCATTTTGGATTTCAATCCTTAAGTATATATGCCCCTCTTAATGTAAATCATCTGTTTCCTCCTTCAGTAGCAGACCAGGCATTTCGCATTTGGTGTGAGAAGGGTATTGTATATTTCAGAGACTTGTACAGTGATAACTGCTTTGCTTCTTTTGAACAGCTGTCCGAGAAATTCAAAATGCCAAAATCACACTTTTTCCGTTACCTACAGGTTTGGAATTTCATACGAAACAAAGTACCACATTTTCCAGTCCTCCCACCTGAGTCACCATTTACTTTTTTTTTAAATTAACTCCAAATCGTAAAGGTATAATATCCCAAGTATACACCTCCATACTGTCTCTAGAGTCTCCCTCTTTGGAGACTTTAAAAATGCTATGGGAGCAGGATCTAGGGTTTGAATTTTCAGAGGAAATATGGAAATCCATGCTGTCTTGTATACATTCCTCCTATTTGTGTGCAAGGCTTGGTCTTATACAATTAAAAATCCTCCACCGCATTCATCTTTCTAAGGCTAAACTAGCTAAAATCTTTCCAAATTTAGATCCAACCTGTGAGAAATGCAGACAGGCCCCTGCCACTTTAATTCACATGTACTGGTCTTGTCCTAAATTAGTTCCATTCTGGAACTCTGTCTTTGAATCTCTTTCACAAATCTCAAATACACCCCTTGAGCCTTCACCTCTTACAGCCATCTTTGGTGTGGTTCCCAGTCATGTAACCCTGCCAATACACAGTTAGGCACATTGGCCTTCTGCACTTTGCTGGCAAGACGCCTGATTTTGTTCCATTGGAAGCAGTCTGTCCCACCCACTTTCACTCACTGGGTAAGAGATGTGATGAATTTTCTTCACCTGGAGAAGATCAGGTTTACACTTCTTGGTTCCACTGAAAGGTTTTACACTGCTGGGCAACCCTTTTTTATTTATTTTGACAGAGTGCAGCTCAAATCCACTGTCTAAATTATTGTACCTTTATTTGTCACATATGACTTTTCTTCTTTACTTTCTTACTTTTCTTATCTTTTTTATTCTCTGTCTTCTATTCATGTATCTGTCTCTGTGTCCTTCTGTTCAATATAATATGTTATATAGTGATGTAATGTTAATTTGATCTTACTGTCTACATGCATGTGTTTTGTAGATACCTTGTGTCATTTCTGTTGCAAAACTAATAAACAAATTGAAATATAAAGTACTAGACTACAAAGCAAAGCTGATGGATAGAGAGAGAGCGGTACCTGCTTGTAGTGGATTTCTAGCCAGGTGCACATGCTGTGATTGAGGCCAGTGCTCTGGTCAATTCTCAGTGCTTTGAAAACATTCAACTGCAGTAGAGCCCCTGTGACTAAGACACAGGACACTGGTAAGGATGAATACAAGACTACAGCTGTGTTTACAGGTGTGATATTTATATTTAATAAATGCATTGAATCATGAAATACAGTATTTTAATACTGGCGCAGTCTACATTGTTACAATTACATGAAATAAGGAGGGCTCTGGATGTGGCTCAGCTCCCTTCTGTCCCCCGAACCCGTAGGCCGCTGGTACCGACAGTGGAAGGGCCCTGTGGCCTGGAAGCACCTTGAACAAGACAGCCCTTGCAGGGGGTAAACCAGGGCTGAAAACCCAAGTGACACATAGGCAGGCACCTCCAGGTCAATGTCAGTCCAGCAGAACCTACAAAGAGAAACACCAAACCCATAAGACTCAGACATTACTATAACAAGACTGCTCCAGGATTAAATAAGGCCACAACACAACAACGTATATTTGGGAACATACTGGAACAAAATCATTTGTTTGAATAAAAATAAGGTAGGCCTACAATTGTGTTATGTATGCTTCTGTAAGGTAAGGACTCCTATTTGTTATGTTACAGTATTTCTATGGTATCGTTAAGTTGGGGGGTGTTTTCCTCTCAGATTCAAAAATTAAACAGGTGTTTAATGATAAATCCTGCACCACTTGGATATCGTGCATCCCTAGCAATCATCTTGATTTCGCACATGCGCAGACCGCTCTAGATTGATTTTGTGCATGCGCACACGGGGGCATGGTGAAAATCGTAAACACTCAGAAACCGGGCCCTGATGTTGACGCTTTGGTTATCGCCAAGAGATGTCCGGTGCCAGTATCAGCGAGTAACAGAAAGTGTGAGTATTAGGTTACATTTCTTTTGGTCCTTCTCCCAAAAAACGCATTTGAGATCAATTGCTGGGTGAGTATAAGCTGCTACACTGTTAGAGGCTACAGTGCATAATAATAAAATGCATAGGCCACTCGCTTGTGTGTGATTAATGTGAGTACAAGTACAATAAATGAGAGCTACAGTCGCTATAAGGAGGGATGTCATATGGACTTGTTGCACAGGTACAGTAACAGTCCTAATTAAAGAAGACACCAGAATAGTAGACTTTGTTCTCTTTTATTTAAATCACATAAAAGCAGCAATTTGGAGACAGTTAAGTTCTTTCTTTTCTTGCTTTCAGATCAAGCTGTGAACAGTTGCTAAGATGCAGCTGTTGCCATTTACCAAAACATTATCAAAAACACTTTCCAGTGAATCAAAATATAAAACAAATACAAAGTGTAAATAGTGAAAATAAAACTGAAACAGAACAATCAACCAAAACAAGCCAGTAAATTAAAACGGTGACACTTAATTCCCAGTCATAAGCAGCATTACCTCGACTCTCTACATGCAACTTGTGCTCGTTGCAGTCGTTACCTAATTTCTGTGCTCTCTGGATCTAGAAGAGCTCTCTTCCCAGCTCGCTACTTTGTCTCCAAACACACCACAGGTTTTTCTGCATGGGATTCCTTGCCCTTTTATGCAGGGGCTCCAACATCATTAAGCCTTTCCCTACCGCACTGCTACACTCATGCCCTACATTTTTTGAATCATCGCCCCGATGAGTCCCAAAAAAAAAAAACTCTATAATGAGCGCTGTTCCAGGGCTGTTAGGACTTCTGCTAATACGCTTCCTAATTTATGGAAAACCTGAGCGACATTTGCAGCCTTCAGTTCCAAACTAGAGGTATCAGATTGAGCTGCATTCCCGACCAACTTGTTGGTCAATGGAAAGTTGTACCATCGACTTTGGCATGTTAAAAGGATTTGAATGCTTTCCTGCATTGCTTCTCTTTGAACGTCTCTGCTCCCAAGCTGGACCTTCAGTTCCAAGCAACTCCAACTCCTCTTCCCCAGTACAAGTATCTTCAGTATCCCCATCTACTCCTCCTACAAAGTCCTGTTCATACAGGCAGTCCTCATTAAGTTGACCTTGAGGTGAAGTCTCATCTGGATGACTTTGGATGGTAGGCCGTCCCGAAACTTGATAAAAATCACCATCATCATCATCATCATCACTATTCTCTGCAGAACTCAGGGATGGCATTGACCCTTCTAAACTTGGTAGTTCACTTTCTCTCCCTTCCCAATTTTGAGTAGTCAGGCCAGCCAAGCGAAGTTCATTTCGGTGTACATTTCTAGGTGGTCTTGAGCCATCAACTAGGGCAATAGTATACACAGGCTTGCCAGGGTCTATGCGCCCAAGGACCCTATAAGGCATTCCTTCCCACACATCTTGAATTTTGTTCCGCCCTCTCAACTTTCGGTTACGCACATACACATAGTACGCTGTCCTTAGATGCCTCTGGCTGGCATTTTCTCCTCTGAGCTGTAACATATTCCAGTCGTTGTCTTGCCACCCCATAAGCTGTACGCAGTGTATTTTGATGTTTCTCCACCCAGTCATTAAGGGGATCCTCTGAACACGGCATTTCCCGCCCTCCTAATAAGAGATCTATGGGGAGGGTAGGTGCTCGCCCAAACATTAAAAAATAAGGTGCATAACCTGTAGTTGCATTTTCCGTGGTGTTATATGCAAACAGTACCTCTGGCAGACACTCAGTCCATCGTCTCTTTCTCTCTGGTGACAGTACGTGTAAAAAACCATGTAACGTGCGATTAAATCTTTCACACTGCCCATTCCCTTGAGGGTGGTATGGGGTAGTCCTGCTCTTTTGGATACCATAGAGTTTACACAGAGCCCGGATTAGTTCAGCCTCAAAGCACCGACCTTGATCAGAATGAATACGTCCTGGAACTCCATACTTGCAAATCCATTCCTTTACCAACACCTGAGCTACCGTCGCAGCCTTCTGATCTTTAGTTGGGATAGCCACTGTAAATTTATAAAACACGTCAGTCATGATGAGCACATTTTCCTTCCCATCTCTTGCTGGCTCAAGAACAGTGAAGTCCATAGCTACAACCTCCAAGGGCCTAGTTGCCTGTATACTGCCCATTAAGGTTCTAACCTTGGGTTGAACATTCTTTGCTACAGTACAGCGTTCACAGGATTTACACCAATTCTCCACATCCTGGTATATTCCTGGCCAATAACAACGTTTAAAGGTCCGCTCAACACCCTGGTGACCATGCCCATCATGCAGTTGTGTCAAAACTTTCCTTTTTAAAACTTCAGGTAAAAGGAGTTGTCTAGTCCAGCCCTCCTGAGCATCAGCAATAAGACGATAAAGTACTCCCTGCTGCTCCTCAACTTTATCCCATTGCCTCAGCAGCTCCACTGTTCCCTTCGACTCGTGTAAGGATTTTTATATAACATATTCATATACTAACTGTTGGGGATAATTAAGTTTGGTGGGCATACTGATTATTTAACCTACTGTAACTCATTGTATTGTATTCTTATTGTTGGATTAGCCTTTAACAGAAGTTGCAGAGTTAACATTGTTAAAATATCTCACTGGAAATGTTGCCGTGGCAAGGGGGGCTGAAATTTGTCATTATTGCAGAAATATCATAAATAACATACTCGCGCATAACTATTTCTGTGAAAGTCTAGACACTTGAACTCACGGCCTTCTCGACTCTATCTTGGAAATGTCAAACCACAAACTCCCTATATTTATATTATATTTTGAGAAATAGCTCAGAGCTAATAACATAAACAATATACATGCTGCTCTTCAGACAAACCAGAAATAAGATCAGAGTCCCACATCATCTACTACTAGGCAAACCATGCAGATGTGTCAACTGAAACTCTTGAGTGTGTTATGAATGTTATGAATTATGATATCGAACACATTTCATGTCTGCCTAGCAACTAGATCTGTAATATGTTTGTAATATCTGTATGTACCTGCCCCAGAACTCTTGGCAATCAGACTTCTGACATGTATAAAAGTGTGTGTTGTTGCAAAAATAAACTGAAGACAAACGATCTGGCATTGTGTCGGTGACTTTACTTCCCGTGCTCGTAATGCACTGAAGGGTTCCTACTGTTGCTGTGATACACTTGGGAAGCGATCCACATGTACCTGAAGGGTTTTGACTGGCAGTCAAGTTTTACCTTAACAATTGGGGGCTCGTCCAGGATTATACAATCAGGTGAGTAGTCTCTTTACTGTTTTGCCTATGTGCTGAAACCTAAGAACTGCTCCCTGATTGTATCAGTAATCGTGGGTCAGGATTATTATATTTATCACATGCAATAGTCGGGACCTGACAGTATTATATATTGTGTGTTTTTATCTGTTATTGGGTGAGTAGGAAGAACAGATGGGAGGCTCGGAAAGCAAACCTGCTCCGAGACCTGGGTAAACGCCAGGTGCATGGGTGTCACGGGTGTCTGCGGGTTATTATGTTACACCGTTTGTTGATGATCTGGCTGGATGGTCAGAGGGCATGAGTAGATAGTAGGGTCCTATGGGCGCGGCCTATTTTGTATGATGTATGACCTAACCTTATTAATATTCCTACGTCATATCCGTCAGAAAGTGTACACCCATAAAACCCTGAACAACAAGGCCACCCATAACCCTGTTGTTCTTGTTGTTCTTGTTGGTCAACTGTAGAGTGTGAATAGGTCAGATCCTCCTGTAGTAGTTGGGGGGCTTCTTAAAATAAAATATATACATGTAATGGTTTAGGACATCTAAACCGTTATAAGATCAACAAGTTCTGTTGTCTGTAATGGGCCCAGGTCTTAACAATTCCAGTTTTGAATAGGGTGTTTATCTTATCCACACTGTCTCTGTCTCTGTCTCTGTCTTTGTCTGTCTCTCTCGCCCAATCATTTTATAAGATCAACAAGGTCTGTTGTCTGTAATGGTCCCAGGTCCTAACAATGCCAGTTTTGCATAGGGTACTTATGTTATCCACACTGTCTCTGTCTCTGTCTCTCCCCACCAATCTCTGGAAACATCTGAGGATGTTCAGTTTGTTTAATAATAAGACAAATTTAATTAAAAATTAATTAAAAAAAAAGCGTGTGTGTGTCTGTATAGGTTCATTGTTTTTGTAAACAAAAAAAACAAAACAAAAAAGCTGTGTTTATATTTTATTTTATATTAGCTCTCTCACATAATGTGTTCATTCGTTTTACTTAAATACATTCTAGGGTCTTAAAGCTCGTAAGAGTTAGACTTAAGATAATGATGTGCTTTTAATGTATTTTAGCTGTCTCAATACCTAATGATAAGGCATTGTTTAAAAAATAAAAACAGCTGATCACTCAATGCTAAATAGCTCACAACACTCAATGCTAAATAGATCACATCACTCAAGGCTAAATCGCTCCCACCGCGGGAGGGGGGTCAGACCACAGTAGGTATGACGTGTGATATCAAAACATTCAGAATACTTTTAACCTATATAATTTATAAGCTTTGTAAAATAAACCCAAATATCTCTTTTGCGGTGATAAACGCTGTTCTGAGTAGTTTGTGACTTGTTTAATACCAAACAATGCATAGCTATTTAAAAAAAAAAAAAATCACTGTAAAAACGATTAGAGTGATGGTTATTTTAGATTTTTATAGTTATTTTCTTGGTTCAGGTTGTTTTTTAGCTCTTATAAAGGCCTGAAATATTCTTAGTGGTTGTTGACTATAGGTCTAGATGATTTAAAAATGTTTTTTTGACAGCCAAAAAGGTTCTAATAAAAGTTTGGAGTTGAGAGGAGAGAGATCGGCTCCATCTTGGTTTCTATTTGAAATTTGATGTAGTGCCATTTTATTGGTTGGTTTTGATATGTTAATTTGTAACGGGGCGGCACAAAGTCCAGACCAGAACAATGCCTTACAAACAGCTCCGGCATATGGACAGCTGTATAAGTATGAAGGTCAGGTCTTCAGCTCGACAGACTCATACCGACCTTTCGATTTAAGACTAAAGATCTCACAATGGCCGGAAACAACATCAGCGACTTCGATTTAAACGAGTTTTTAGGTAAGTCTTCAGATTAATTTAATTGACTCAGAGCGTGTTGTGTACATGTATTGTAAATAAGGCTATAGCATCTGTTTTAAGCTCTGTAAAATTATTTTTCAGCCAGTCAACAGGAGTTAATTCCCAACGCCGAGGAGATCATCTGGAACAACGCCGGTAAGCTTTTTGTGTTTGCGTTCATGGGTTCTTATGTATGGGTGTGTGTGTGTGTGTGTGTGTGTGTGTGTGTGTGTGGTTTTGAAGCGGATCATTAGAGTTTTGAAAATGTTTTAATATATATTAATGCCAGTCTCTTTAATTACACAGAAACTATCGAAAGGCCCGGGGTTAATGTCTCCGAGGATTGACCGAGAGAAGTGGTTGCCCCTAGACGGGCTGTCTGCCGGCCGGGTAAGAACTGAACCCCCGGTTGTTTGTATCACGTTTCTGTAAGATGTTTCAGTTCAGTTTTGTCAATTTAAAAAACGTATCCTTTCTAACAGTATTAAGAAACGTGGATCAAGACAACGAAAGGCCTTCCACATCGAGGGCTTGTTTCATTTTACCTTCGAGAACCGTAACCTTTCAAGAATCTGAAAGGCCGTCAGCCTCGGTATCTGATAGCTGTGAGTATATATCTGCAGCCTGTAAATAAGAGGTTAAAGCTTTTTATAAAGCGGCGTGGCTAAAGGTTAAACATGTCTCTTACCTTCACAGCGGTGCAAAAAGCTAAAGCAGCCAAAAAACATAAGAAACGATTATTCTGTGGAGGTAAGTAAGATCTTTCAAACTTTAATGTTTTTAAAAAACCCGCTGAGGGTTGAGGGTTAATATTTAAGGGATGTGAGCCTGTTTCGTGTAGGGCGGGGGGATCTGGGAAAGACCTGTAGAAGTCCGGACAGGTCTGGGCTTGTTTCTTGGAAACGTGTTTAGAAATGGCCAATTGCCGTACCGTCTGGTTAGGAAGTTAAGCCGACCGAAAGGGTTTAGTAAGTTGTTTGGCATATCTACTGCTATTATACTTCTGTTTTAAAGTGGTTGTTGGAAAAGGATTTATTGTGTTCATTGTATTTAATATTTAAATAGATTGTGAAAACGCTTGTGAAACAGGAAGTCCCGGAATCAGGAAGCGTTTACACTTGGAAGGTTCGTTTAAAAATGAAATGTTGCTGTGTGTGTGTATATAAATGTGTTTTATTAATAATATTACAGTTTTTAAAGAAACATTTAAGAAACAACTTATTTACATCGGCTTCTCTGTTTTACATTTATTATAAGGTTTTAGATTTTATTAAGTCCTAATAAATATAGTGTCTGTAAATAATAAGGCGGTGTAGTGAATGTCTAAGGCTATTTTCAAAGGTCTAAAAAAGCAAAAGGTTTTGAATGTCCTGCTCAGGTTGTTTTAAGTTTGATTTCTGTCACCGTTTAAAGATATAAATGTAATGTATTTTTAATTCTTCCCAAGACTCTTGGGATAGTCATTTGGTGGATGAGCTTTTGAGGACAATTACTCGTTCTAAATGGGATCACACATCTTCACCAGTGAGACCACCGAGAGGATCCCCCACAGTGGTCTTGGAGACCCCCCAACATCTACTCGGGCCACAGCCTTCGGGGGGTAATTCAACACCTCAGATTCAGCTCGCCTCATTGTCGGTCGGAACAAATACAGCCACCCAACAACCTCAGGGGTCACCGTTAGTCGGGGCTGACACACCCCCAACGCCGGTCTGGTTACAACATCGCTCACCCCGACCCGTTTCTTGGCTACAGAAACGCAGAACAGTACCCCGCGCTTGGTCAGGGTATCACCGCAAAGGCCTGCTTGGTCTCCAGCCGTGAGTATACACTCGCTCCCTGCCTCCGTCGACCGAGATTTACCGGAGCGACCATCATTTGAAGCCGAGCCAGGACACCAGCCCCCAGAGCTACTTCCTGAAGGTCGGCATGAGTTGCTACATACTTTGTGTAGACTTGTGTTAGTGGGGCAAAACCTGGTGATAGAGAGCCAAAACACACTTATTAATACCCTTACTAACGCCTTGTACCATATTTAATGTTTTAATAGCCACAAAACACCTTACTATTATGGGTTGTTGGAAAAATAAAAAATAAAAATAAATTAAAAAATGTCTGGACTTGGTAAAAGAACTCACGACCTAAAGGATTATGAACAAGCTAGGGCCCCAAAAAGACATTCCCAAGAGAACGTCCCCGGCCCTGTTGTGAACTCCTCTGATGTTCCAATGAACCTGGAACTATAGAGGTTCTCCCCCTAGTTCACCCCAATTTGTTTGAAATGGTGGAAGCTTTGGAGGAGCTACCCCGACCAAATTCTGCCCGTTATAAATGATTTGAGTCAATTAGAACACAGGATGTCGGCAGAAGCCGCCATCTCTATAGAGGAGGATCTTGACATTAACCGGTTGGATATCTTTGAAGGGCTTTTACAGGCTTTAAATGAGACTCCTCAAAAGGGGGGTTTTGTAGATGGCGGCAGTGGTGGTGTTCGGGATGTGGAGGGTTCTGAGACTTATAAGGCTGTGGAGTTCCAGTGATCCTGTGATTATAGATAGACCTGCCTATAACAATTTTGAAATGATTCAGTGTTTTAATTTTGCAGACCTTTTAAATTGTGACAATTATGCGGAAATATTTGTCAACATACACAAGGCCTTGCAAAACATGCTTGAATGGGTTGCTGAAAGGGTCAGACCTCGAGATGTTGTACAGTTAGAACTCAGAGGGGATGATTTGTTTAGCAACCTATCTGTAATGCTGAGTGGAGATAATTTAGATGTTGATTAATTTCTGGCTAAAATCAAAGCGTTGTTGCAAAGTAACGCGGCCATCTTAGCTGATGAAAGTCTGTCTCTGGTAATGAATGTGGTTCGTAACCCTGAGGGTGGGGCGCTTAGAAGACTGTCGAAATGCTTGAAGAACGACATAATTAGGACCAAGCTCAGGCAATTAGTGGTGAGTTCCAGTGGGGAAAATAAGCTCTGTTTTGCGTACAGTTTAATAAAACTACTCACCCCCGACATGCCTGAACCCCAAGCTCTGCAAGAGGCTTTAATGCTTCATCAGAGTGCCGGCTTAAACTCTCAACAGATGGTGGCCTTTTCAGACATTACCAAGTTTGAGGAGTTGTTGTATTTAAAAATTGTAGTGTGGTACCGTTGTGAGGTAAAGGAAGTATTTGTGAAATTTCAGACACATCCTGAAACCCATACACAGACTCTGTTTCTCTTCCTAAGTGATAGTCATTACTTTGGAATGAAGAGTTTGACGGCTTTTTTGGGTTGTTCGTACGTTTGTCCTTGGTGTTATAAGGCCTTCAATGATAAGCTTAAGCACCGCTGTGACAGTTACTGTAACGTCTGTTTCAATCCGCAATGTCGTAAGGGTTTGGCACCATCCGCTGTAAAGATTGCTTAAGGATTTGTCTCTCGTCGTTCTGTTTTTCCTAGCATAAGGTACAGAGGGCAGATGTTGAGGGGGTTAAAAAACTGAGTTATTGTGATCAAACTAAATATTGCCCGCAGTGATTCCTCCAGTACCGTTTTCATGAGGTTAAACCACACAAATGTCTGGAGCCGAGATGCAGGATCTGTAATGCTGATTTAACCCCGGGGTCCGAGCACCAGTGCTTTATTCAGCCGGTTAAAAAGGAGCCGCCGCACAACCGGTATGTCTTTTTTGATTTTGAATGTCGGCAAGAAAACAGGGTCCACGTTGCTAATTATATCCACTGTATTGATATGTTGGATCTTGAGTGGTCAGCCAGCGGTGAGAGTTGTGTCAGGGATTTCTTTTCACGGTATCGTGGTCCAAAATAACTCAATTACACATTTATTTGCACACAATGCTAAGGGTTATGATTCTTACATGTTGATGAAGTATCTGGTGGAAAATGGGGTGACCCCACAAATAATAGCTCAGGGTAGCAAGATCATGTGTTTCACCGACGAAGCTTTCAACCAACGTTACATAGACTTGTTAAAATTCCTCCCCATGAAATTGAGCGCTTTGCCTAAAGCTCTGGGTTTTGAGGCTCAGAAGAAAGGTTGGTTCTGCCATTTTTTTAATACCAAGGACACTCAAAATTATCGAGGGTCCTACCCACTCGCCTCTTATTATGGGGTTGATACTATGATGTCTCATGAGAGGGCGGAATTCTTTAAATGGTACAATACGGTTAAGGGAGGTGTTTTTGATTTCAGAGAAGAGATGGCCGCTTATTGTAAAAATGGTGATCCTTAAAGAAGCCTATGTGCATTTCCGCGCTGAGGTTATCAACATCTCAGGTCTCATCCCTTTGCAAAGTGTGACCATAGCGTCTCTCTGCATGAAAATGTATCGGGCCAATTTCTTGTGCTAGACAAAATAACTTTTCTACTGTCTCCATACAGTGGCTGGAATACCTGAGTATCAGGGATAAATTTTTCATCAGACATGCTTTAAATCAAGGGGAAGTCAAAATGGGGCCTTACTACTTAGACGGTTTTAGCGACGTGTCCAGGGATGCGTACCGCTTATGAGTTTGGCTTCGACCCAAACACCTTTAACCCAGTAACACAAAAACTCTGCGGTGATATGTACTATGATTTCCAGGAACGAATTGAAACTTTAAAAAACACCTATGGTTTGAATGTACTGGTGATTTTGGAACACAAGTGGACGGCCCTGAAGCAGCAGGACGCGGTGGTACAACGGTTTATGGAAACCTTGGACTTTCCTGAACGTCTAGAGCCCCGTAGATTACTATGATTTCACCAGTCTGTACCCTTTTGTCAACAACACCAAAATTTACCCGGTGGGTCATCCAACCATCATTTATTGTGACTTTCTTGATCAAGGTCACCATGTACCCTCCTCACAAGCTGTTCTTACCCGTGTTGCCTTACAGATGTTCGGGAAAATTGATGTTCCCTCTGTGTAGAACGTGTGTGGAAACTGAAAATCAGACTACCTCTTGTCTGCACAGTGATGAAGAGAGAGCACTGACGGGTGTCTGGTGTAGCATTGAGCTTGACAAGGTGGTGGAGAACGGTTACAGAGTCGGTAAGGTGTATGAGGTTTGGCATTTTTCTGAAAAATCTGATACTCTTTTTGCTGATTAAATTATGACCCATCTGAAAGGGAAACAGGAGGCATCGGGCTATCTCTCTTGGTGTGTTGACACCGCGGACAAAGAGCATTACGTTCAGCAATATTTTGAAAAGGAAGGGATCTGTCTAGAACCGGGGAACATAACTGTAAACCCCGCCAAGAGACAAATGTCCAAACTGATTTTAAACAGTCTGTGGGGTAAGTTTGGGGAAAGAAATAACCATCTAAACACAACCTTGATTAAAACCCCTGAACAGAATTTATGTTTCCCAAACAACATGCTGTATCACACTTTCAATTCTTAAATGACCGTATGGCACAGGTCCAGTGGAGGGCCCCTAAAGATTTCTCCACCAAACAGGGTAACGTTAATGTTTTTATAGCGGTTTTTACCACGGCTTACGCCCGGCTTGAACTGTACAACTTAATGGATCAGCTTCAGGAACGCACGCTCTATCATGATACTGACTCTGTAATCTTTGTCACCAGACCAGGGGATTGGGTTCCTCTCCTCGGGGACTACCTTGGGGAGTTAACGAGCAAACTAGATCCTCAGGACCACATAGTGGAGTTTGTTTCAGGGGGTCCTAGGACGCATACAGAACGGCGGCGGGTAAGACATGTATGAAAGTTAAGGGTTTCACTCTGAACCATTGTAACAACAAGCTCATTAACATCAAGTCTCTGACGACCCTGGTACAAAGTTTTGTAACTGAGAAAGACGTGCCTCCTCGTGAGATTAGTACTGCCGGAAATCAGATCTATCGCAATAAAAAGGGGTACACGTTGGAAAATTGATCACTAAACAAATGGTTCAGGGTGGTGTACAATAAAAGAGTGTTGAAGACTGATTATAACACTCTGCCTTATGGATATTAGCGGCGGTTTTGATAACAGACTTAAACACCCTTTCTCCTGTATTATAGCCGGTCCCTCCAATTCGGGTAAGAGCTATCTTATAAAGAACATCATAGAAGATGTGGAAGCAACCGTGTCCCAAGCTCTCGACAACATAGTGTGATGTTACTCTTGCTGGCAACCGCTCTACAATTATTTGGCTTCGAAAAAAAATAATCTGAAATTTGTGCTAGGTCTCCCCGCCTCGTTGTGTGACGATTACTTGTTCCCGCCCGGTCAAACTAATCTAGTGATCCTGGATGACCTGATGGAGCAGGCCGGTGACAACAGTGAAGTAGAAAAAGCTTTCACAAAGTACACGCATCATAGGAATTTAAGTATTATTTATTTAGTTCAAAATTTATTTTTTCAAGGTAAAAAAAGCCACACTATTAATTTAAACACCAATTATATAATTATTTAAAAAAACCCCAGAGATAAACTACAGGTCACTGTCTTGGCTCGACAAATGTACCCTAACCAGACCAAGGAGGTGAGGACACCACCAAAAAACCCTACGGGTACTTGATTGTGGACTTAAAAGCACAAACCCCAGAAGACTTTCGCCTCAGAACACGTTTGTGCCCGCCTGATTGGCCGGCAGTGTATGTGCTAAAGAAAAGGAAAAAAATAAGAATGTCTGTTCGGATTAAAAGAAATCTGCCGCTTTTGCAAATGTTATTTGAGGGGAGCCCGCGCCATAGGAAAGCTGTGCTGGCAGCGGCCCCCTCGGATTTGATCGAGACCCTGTGTGAAATAGCTTTAAACATCTTATGCGGTAATATACCCCTAACCCCTTCTCAACATTCTAAACTCAAAAAACAAAAAGCTGTTATCAAGATCATCGCTAATAAGAAGTATTCTATTAAAAGAAAAAGAAAGAAGATTAAACAAACCGGGGGGTTTATTGGCCCACTCTTGAGCATAGCCGTGCCTTTCCTAACCAGTCTTCTAGCTTCCAGAGTGGGTTAATAATGGAATATGCTCAGAAAATGTTTTTGATCCCTCAGGAGCAGCTTGAGAAACTGAGAAAAAATGTTGTCGGGCCAGAGCCCATTAGACAAACGGCCGAAAACAACCTGGACTCTGAAATGAAAGCTATATTGGCCAGGGCCGATTTAAATCAGTATTCCAAAGCACAGTTGTATAGCAACACGTTACAGTGCTACCTCCGTCTGGTTAGACAGGGTGAAAAAGATCAAAACACTTTAACTTTAACCACGGCCTCTCAAGAAAATAGTTCTGGGGCTGATGCAGGGGCTACGGTTGATAAAGATGTTGCGGTGACCGACCCTGTTGAGAGTTCAGAGGGAGATGTTGTAACTGATGTTTTGAGAAACATGCCTGCCAGAAGCAAAAGACATGCGGAATATATCCTGCACAAAATGGTTCAGAAACCACGGGTAATGGCTTGGAATGAACAGGGTGAATTTGTTTTTAAACTGATCAAAGGTTCACACGTTTGATTTGTTGAAGAGCGTCACTAGCACTAATAAGGTACCCGATAATCGCCGACCTGTAGGCTGGAATGCTTTCCTACATGCGATGGCCTGTCTGAACATGCCCCAATCAACAGTTCCTAACCAGGAAATGTGACAAAAAATCTGTCTGTGTAAAGAGGGGGAGACTGATGTGACTCCGACATCTCATTACTCTGACCGTGCTGAGCGACTATCCTCAGGATCTAGCCACCGTTGGGAAGCTTATTAATCTCATGTTTTTATTTGTCCCCCCTGTAAATAATGACCCGACAAACAATTTTTTTAATTTTTTTTTCAAATGTTGTACATTTATTTATAACATAACCCATGCTTTGTATAAGAATTGTGTTAAATAAAAACAAAACTAATGATTCAAAGGCTGTTTTCATTATTTTTTCACCTTAACACGCATGACATCTTTTAAAATCCTCGCAAGAACACCCCATCTGTACATGGTTGGCTAGGGCTGTAAGTCAATGTGTTATAAGGGGGGGTCCACAGTGTCCTGACAAACTCTGACACTTTATTTATCATTTTGTCCTAAATCCTCGCTGTACAAGGCCATAATATCGGGGTATGACCTTCCTTTAGATCTATGATATAAGAAAAACACACAGTGTTGACCACAAGTGAAGGTCTGTAGACTTTGTACTTGACGACCGCTGTAAATGGTTTCTTGACAGTTGTTGAGCAGAAAGTTATTGATCTTCCAAGGGAAAAGTCTGAAATCTGGGGGGCTTCCATAGGAATCAAAAAATTAGCCACGGTGGTCCTCCCTTAGATAAATAGCCAGCCAATGTTCTCCGGGCATATTTTTAGGGTGTGTGTTGATTATGTACATTGCGGGTAAATTATTGATCTTAAATTTAGGCAGCTGGTCGCAGGCGTAGACTCCTTGAAACAGTTTCCGTGAGCAGGCCATAGCATTCATTATGTGGTTGAGCTCTCTGGTGTTCATTTTAATAATAATCATACAGAACGTTTCTCCTCTGGTTCACCTCAATAATGTTGTCAAACACAGCATACACAACCATATTTACAGTGCGTGGTAGAGGCTGCTTGAAACGCATCTCCAAACGCATATTTCCCGTCTTCACCAGCGAAAAATGTTGTCCACACTCTTCGTAAGGGTTCAGGTTGAAGCCGTACAGTGTGTAACCACTGCAGTATTCCCGGCGATCAATCAGCAGAGGTTGATCCTTGAGATGGCGACCCGTAGCCAATACTAGACTGTAATATTCATGAACTGCATTGCTGTTTTCAAAGTCAGGTTGAAAAGGTCTGGATGGAACCTGCACCCCGCGTTATAATGTTTAAAGTTAAAGGGATTCTTGTTGTAAACCCCGGTAAATGCATCATTATCCACAAGCCCAATAATAACCTGTTTTGGGAGCTGTCCTAGAAACAGATTTTCCTGGTTCATCACCCGCGTCCCTGCGGGGATACTGTGGACTTTCATATAGACTCTTTCGATCGGGTACTTGGCATTTGCTGTCATTAACGCCTGCGCATGTCCTAGTTTAACCGCCAGGGAGACGGACACTTTTTTCACAAACAGCGAGGCCGATAATATGGTCAGTTTATATTTTTCTGTATCAGGGGTCATCAGACAAAAAGCATTTTTACTACGGATCATTTTAATTTTAATGTCTACCCCGTTGAGCATGAGTTTTTCTTGGAAAAATATGTCTGCATGAATATGCCCCATTAGCTCAAAGGTCCGCCCTTCTGTTGAAAAGGCCATTCTTTTTTGCAAACCCTGATTGAGTCCCTCTGGATCCTTGTCGTCCATAGCTCCCGGGGTGTCTTTGAAGAAAAGGCCGGGGCTGAACTGTTTGCTTAGGGTCTCCTCACTATAATTAAGGATACACTCCATCATGGCTCTATAGGGGTAAGTATTGCTGCTTTGACTAATTAGCCGATCTCCCAGGGTCACATCCACCTGTGAAAACATGATGGCCACCGGGTAATTGATGACCCCTACGTTGGACGTCTTCTCGATTGCATTGCCATCCTCATCAGCCACTTTACAATTCATTAAAATAAATGTGTTATTCAAATCAATATAATCCTCGCCATTGCCTGCTATGAAAAACTCCAGAGGGGCCGTGTCTGAAATTGCTGAAATATACATATATGCTCTTCACCATACTCGTTTGAGTGTATGGAACTGTAAACAGATCCAGTTCTGATTTGACACATTCTTCCAATAGACTGTGGACAAAAGACATGTTTAAAAGATGTATCCTGAGGCTCTATTTGTCTTTCTTTGAGACTTTCTTTTTGCAGGTTTTTTCTTGTGCTGCTTCCTTCTCCGAGTGTTTGTCGCCCTGGTGGACACCTGTTTCTTCTTTTACCCCCACTCCTCGCCATTACCATGAGACCCGAACCCTCCTGATGCTCATGGCTAGCTGCCCGGTTCATAACATTGGTGAACACGTCACTAACAATGTTTTTAGCCGCTGATTTCAAGTGGGGTCTGGCTATAGCAAAGCCTCTCTTAAGCAGGGGTACGGCCATTCTAAAGAGACCACGAAAGAGCCCTCCTAGACCGGATCCATACATTGTGGGGGCTCCTACAAAACCAGGCACACAAAATACTTGAACGTGTTGACCGCTGTAAAATATCTCCACATTTTGGTCTTTATGGTGCGGTTAAACCTCTCCACCACCGATGCCGTAAGCTCATTACCGGTGGTGAAATGATGTATTTTGTGTCTCTTCAGTAGATTCTGAAATTCTCTGTTGAGAAACTCTTTTCCTTTATCAGTCTGCAGTTTTTTAGGACACCGACCCTGGTTTATTTTAAAGTTAATCCTGAGAGGCTTATGTAAGGTATAGGCGTCTTGTTCCCTTAACCATTCTGAAACAACCACATCATTAGCCTTCACTCCTGCCTCCGCGAGTCCTCTTTGAAAACCCTTCTTACCCGCCAAACCCCCAATCTTGGCTGGGTTGTAGTATAGTTCCTGCATTTGGGGAGTTTGCCAAGTCATTCTGTCAAATAACAACACAGACCAACACTATGCGCAACGTTTTTATACAAGGTTTTTTATTCAACTTCAGGAGAGCAGATACCCCTTTTTAGACATTTGAGAAAAGTATAACATACACAACAATTTTTTCTACGGTCCAGACAAAAAGAAATCAGATGATTGGTTACTTGATCTATATCAACAAATACCTGCTTCTTTATCTTGTAGGCACACACCTCAGTTACATAAGTAAATAAAACAACAATATGGGCTATTTTAAAAGTAAACAGAGGTGTATTAAACATGCTCAGTAAAAGGTCATACAGATGTTGATGAAATGGCCTAATATCATTCTTGGCCCCCTTGAGCGCTTCATCCCAGTGTTTGTACCCCCCAGTCTTTGTTACAGCAACCATTCACTTTTCTAGGTTTGAAAGTTGGTTAAATCTGTAGAGAAAAGGCTTGCGAAAAGGCTACTTTTTTGTCAAGCACATGGTGTAATAGAGCTCTCAGGTTAGCTGCAGAGTGTTGATGACAGAACCAGTTGCAGAAGCAGTCCAGAACATTCCCCATGTTCAAAGTCCCTTAGTTCAGGTCACAGTCTGAATCAGTGGCGTAGATGTCGAATTCTTTGTCGCCGTTCTCAGATTTAACTTCTTTACGGAAGCGGTTTTTCTACTCGGCTCATCCAGGTCATTGAGCAGCTGACCAAGTTTCTCTATTATAAACGGCTCCTTTATCAGCTCCAGCAAAATCTCATCTATGATTTTCTGGACTTGCCCCGGGGTGACATGTAGGTGGGAGTAAGACAGCACCTTGATTAGCGCAGGTTTCAGCCACATTTTGTTCAGTCTTCTGTAAAACACGTCGAAATAGAAATGGATATAGTAGCGGTCTGGTTCAAACAAACAGCTGTGTCTCAACTGACTGGGGTGATTCACTTCACAACCCAGACAGACTTCTTTCAGAGCTTGGTCGATGAGAGAAATCAGAATATACACCAGGGTGCTTTTAACCACTCTGCTTACTTCGACACGTACCCCGGGCATAAATCCATCGTCTTCATCATGCCCTCGGGACAGTTCGATGCTCATTGGGTTGCCTGGTGGTTTGTGGGGTGTTTCTACATCCATTGGACCGACCCCCTCCTGAGATGCACAGACGGTAGACAGTTCAGCAAAATCGGGGCCCTCCAGGAGCTCCAGAGGCTGGGGCTCACCGAGACTCATTTGGACATCCATCGCACAGCAGGCTGTTTTGTCCTGAGGGACCAGGGATTGAGGGCTTGGAGGGTAGCCGCAGTCAGAGGGTTCCGGAGTGTATACAAAATCTGGGGAATAGAACCAGGGGAGATCCCGGGTTTAAAGAGGTCTGTAGAGCCTGTCGACGTCCACAGCTTTCGGGTAAGACATTCTCTTTAATTTTAAACCATGAATGAAGTGTTGCGCCTTTTATACTATCTCTTCACTACGTCACGACAGACCACCCTCTTAGAAGAGAGTAGCCCGGGAGGCGCCAGACCCCCCTCCAAACCCCCACAGGTCGTCTGTTTTATCATCGTTGTCGTCCTTCAAGGGGGATATATAATCCATAATCCAGCATATTCTCCTTCTAACAGAATCCAGTTCCGAACATTTGATCAAGATGTCAAAACCGTCATTTATACAGGTTATGACCTCTTTCAAGAACGGCCAGTCCAAGCCTTCAAACATGATTTCGGTAACCTGTTTTTCTGGCTCCTCCACAACCCCTTCAATAGGGTTTGTAATCAGGGTCCTGCTAAACAAAACCTTGCGGTCGGTAGTTATCAATAGACTCCTCACCACTCTACCGTAAATCTGCAAGCTTTCCCATTCACACCTTTCAAAACCCTGAGTCGGAGAGCCCATTTCGGGTTCTCTTGGACCCTCTTGCAGCTCTTCTAGAGCCTTATCCACAAGACCCAGATCTCTCCAGACCATCACCTTCAACCAGTCCTCATAAGAGTATTCAATTACAGTCTCAAAAGGTTCCAACGTACCCTCCTTCTCTCCCAAAGCCAAAAGCTCCACTCCAACATAACCGGGCTCCCTTTTAAAGCGGTAACCCCGTTGAGCCCCACAGAACAACACCCAGGTGCACTCAATCTTCAAATCGGTGAGCACAGGAACCCGTGCCCGGGCTTGCTTCTTGCGGGGTTTCACGTTGATGTCGCTGGCCATGTTGAAGAAGCTGGATGTTTCAGATGCTGAGAATTAAAGCGGTATTGCCTAAAAGCAGCGCAGGTTCTTAAATAGAGAGGAGAGTTTCGGGGGCGTTGCCTTCAGAGGATGGGGGGGTGGGGGGGGTTATGGGTGGCCTTGTTGTTCAGGGTTTTATGGGTGTACACTTTCTGACGGATATGACGTAGGAATATTAATAAGCTTAGGTCATACATCATAACAAAATAGGCCGCGCCCATAGGACCCTACTATCTACTGGCATGAGTCCTCAGGGTATGCCATATCCGAGGGAAGGTAGTTTTGAGGATCTTAATGTCAAGGAGATGCATTGTGTGATTTTTGAAGGTTGGGGAGACCTGGACTGGGATTATGATTATATGACAAAATGTTTTGAATGGGAAAGACTGAGACCATTGTGGCTTCATGAATGGGCACTTAAATCTAAGCTATCCACGGCCGACATGGCAAAAATTAACACTGCCCGACCAAAATTACCACGGGGACCACAAAAGCAGGTTGCTAAGGCTTTGCCGCCACCCTATTGTTCTGATTCAAGGGGTATAGCCACAGCACCAGCATCAAGCATGGGAATAAAAAAAGACAGAGTATGTGACACAAGGGAGAGAGAAAAAGGGGATCCTTTTCAGGGGATGTGAGGGTGTTTCCTCCCACTCAGGATTTGTCACTTATAATTAAAACCCTGTCATCGCCTTTTCCTAATCCCACGCACTATGTGGACATGTTGATAAGATTAAGCCGGCACAGCAATCTTGTGGGTGCGGACTATCGCTTTATTTTGGCACAAACTCTGGGCGAACATTATGACGAAGATGAGGTGGTTCAAGACGTGGCCGTTTTGGACCCACTTTATGATAACCCTAAGGAGATAGAGGAGGATGATGAGGACGGGGAACCTAGTCTTAAGGTTGATACTGAGGACCCACCTGCAGCATTAGGAAAGAGAGGGAAAAGGGGTAAAGGAAAAAGTAAGATTAAATTTGCATGGAAAGAGCCTGAAACTATGGATGTATTGCGAAAGCAACTTTCCAAATACTTACTCAAGATAGCCGGTAAGAAACAAGATATTACAGGCGCTGTTGGCTGTAAACAAGGAACAGAGGAGCGCACTCCCCTGTTTTATGCCTGTTTTTATAAAACATGGACAGAGGAGTGTCTGCTCCCAATTGACGATGATCAGGCTAAAATGATATTCGTCAACACCTTTTTTGACAAATTGTAGACCACAAGTGGCCTCTGTCATCAGACTCCACATACAGGATAAATATACCAAGACTCAGAAGGAAAGGAAATTACGACTGTCGGAATTAGAGGACGCAGGGGCTTTTCTGATAGGGAAAGGCAAAACAGCATGTCAGATGTTTCAGCAAGCTGGAATACAGCGACAAACCGGGCAGAGTGGCGGCACTAGAAAGCCTGGAAAATGTTATTATTGTGGGAAAGATGGACATTGGTCGCGTGAGTGCAGGCAGAGACAAAGGGATCGGAAAAATTGTCAGAATAACCCAATGTACAGAGGACAAAACTCACAGAATAGAGCACAGGATGGGGTGCCAGGATATACTCCTCCTTTTGACCGGAGTACCCTTCCCCAATAGGGGTGCCCACAGAGCGTCGAGCTATCTTTATCTCTACTGCAACTGTCCATTCCTGTACAATCACACACAAACTCAGGACAACACAATGGTCCTGTCCACACTTCCTCCCACTTTGAAACACCCGCGGACGTCCAGTATGAAGCAGCCCAGTCCAGGGGGAATAGATGTTTTAAACGGCTGCAATGGCTGCAAAAGAAAAATCTGAATATTTGGTATTCTTTGTTAACGGAAGAATGGTAAAGTGGCCCCCCCTGAATTGAGGCTGGCCCCCCCAGCGCCCCCCACAAGAATGCCATCGGGTCCCCCCTAGTGTGAGCGATACAGCCTAACCCCCCCTGCTTGTGTGGACGCAACACCGTCAGCACCGCCTGTGAGCGTGTGGAAGCTGAACATTGAAACGATACGTGTTTGTTCATTTGAATTATTATCATTATCATTTGACTTAATCTGTACTTGCTGTTAGAAAACTGCAGGATTGACCATTTAGAAAATTGTAGAAATTAGAAATAATTTAGTAGATTTGGACTGTTTAAAGGTAAGCTTGGACAATAACATATACATCACATCTATATATATAAAATGAAAACTGTCGTATATTTTAAAAGTAAATAGATATACACTACTCAAACGTTCTAGAACACCTACATTTTTCCAGATTTTATTGAAATGTACACAGTTTAATGTCTCAATGTACATAGAACAAATACACAATTGGAGATAAAAAATAAATCATGGAATCATTTTGTTTAACAAATTGTAACCCCTTAAGCTGACATCCCCTCCGGTACCCTTAAAAGGGCACCAAATCCATGTGCTTCTCTTTAATCCCATGTGTACTCTTCACTGTTGTGTTGTTTGCCAAGTATGTGGTATCCCATGAAAGCTGAGACTGTCAGCTGACCCCCCCGCATTTACCCCCCCACCCCCCGCGCATTC
Source organism: Amia ocellicauda (assembly GCF_036373705.1). NCBI lineage: Eukaryota > Metazoa > Chordata > Actinopteri > Amiiformes > Amiidae > Amia > Amia ocellicauda. The sequence goes on from NC_089854.1 coordinate 52,547,362, forward strand.
TGAAATGGGGCAGTGGGGGGATACTTGGTCTGAGTAGGAATACAGAATCTCAGTATACATAATACAATACATAATTGAATCTGAACTTCTCTGTGTTTGATAGAACATCAAATCATATATACTGGATTAATCGTTAGGTTGTTCTGAACAAAACACGCCTATTTGCAAAGAAATCCAATCGCACCTGAGTGATCTGTGACTGTCTGAGTGAGACCCCCCAACGGAGCAGACTCTGACATGGAAACTGTAAATCGGATGTGTCTGAGAATGAAACGCGCTGGTAGCCAAGAGAATAAGCTTTCAAACAACGTGCGCATTATAGGAATACAGTGTAACTGCTGTGCACAGGAGCTGCCTGTAACACTGCCAAATAATGCTTAAGAGGGTATAGTAACACAGTATATAACTCTGAAATGTACATTGTTTTCAGTTTTTGGTAATCTAAACTTTTTTTTTAACCACTGGACTTGAACTGCTTACATTTCAAGAAAAACTGGAAAACTGTGGGTGTTCTAAAACCTTTGACTGGTAGTGTAAGATTTTGACATTTGTTTCTCTAAACACATCCAAGCTTACCTAGGCACTACCTTTTCTTTTCAATTACCCGTAATTCTGATCTGTATTTTGGCTTGTTAATAGAAGATATTGAAGTTGGACTCTTAATTCAAAATAACCAATATGTATCTCAATGTAATTTACTGACAGACATCACTCTTTATCGTTTTCATTTTTGAAGGAACTGCTTTGTATTCTGTGTATTGTTTTATTGTAGTGCTGCTGCCTTTCTTGGCCAGGTTTTACTTGGAAAAGTGATTTTAATCTCAATGTAAGCTCAAAGTCAAATAGTTTAAATAAAAAAACTATGTATTGAAATAAGAACCTGAATCATGAACCTGCGTAATTGTGCTGAAGGACCAATACTGATGGCAGAGAGAATTTTGTGTTTGGCATTGAATAGCCTTAAAGAAAACTATGCTGTTTTTGGAAACTTTCATATTTAAGTTGAATGAAGGCAAAAACATTCCAGTCACTCTGAAGACAGAATACAGTTTACTGTGCGAATAAGTATCCCCTGAATTTAAGATAAAAATCAAATGTGCTGTTCGTAATTAGTTTACAGTTTTACTTCAGATGTCTTGTTTTTGCGTTCCAAATTGAGGAGTTGTGGCATATAATGTAAATGAAGTTACTTCACTAGTAGTGTGATTTCTACGTTGTGTATGTGTGTTTGTATGTATAAACTCATACATTTTTAAAAGATTTTATTTGGATAACAAATTCAGGTATAGCACGTGTCCCCCTTTTGAATGGGTTCTATATATAACATTTTAAAACGAATGGTTCTGTATAGAACGCTATGTTTGGGGGTTCTTCTTGTAACCCCTTTGAAGGGGTTCTACATAGAACCATAAAGGGTTCCACCAGAGCGATTACTCGAGGAACCCTTTATGGTTCTGTGCAGAACAATTTCTTCTAAGAGTGTGGAGTGTTGCCACACAATTTCTCTCAGAGGGCTTTTGACCAATGGCAATCCAATCCTGAATGACGTCACCACTATCCTGTTGTACTTCATGGGAGAGATGTATTAAGTAGTTTATAATAAGAAGAATAACAATAATCACCTGTTTTTCATAGTTGCCTATAGGTTTTGTATCCATTGTCTCCTTCATATTAGGAAAGGAAGTTGATCCATAGCCTACTCAGAGACAACTGAGAGTTGGTCTCTGAGCAGCAGCACAAAGGGGTCGAGTCTCTCAATGTCCGTGTGTTGGAGATATTCCACCATATTGGTCCCAGCCTTCAAAACAATGTTAAAGAAAGGTACTCACAGTCATTTTAAATATTACATCCTGTAGTGTTTCTTTTCAAAATATGATCTTATTATGACTTGAACTAAATAAATCCTTTGACCCACTAATACCAAATTACAGTTAGGGGGGCCACAGGTGTGATTTGAAAATACGATCTTCCATGTCTTTCTGTTGTGTTTTGATCTGTGGATCTGTAATTGTCCAAGTGGCTACTGCACATGTACTTATTTAATATTAAATGTGTTATTTAATTAGGCTTGGTTCTTGTGAGCATGTACAAGACGTCAGCTTTTTAAATAACTGTGTGTATTGGATCATACACATTTTAGAAAAACTCTCTCAAACTTCCTGCATTGGTACCTCACCAGGGAGGTAGAAAACGAAGCAATAGCATTGAAAAAGTGTGATTGTAGTTCTGCTCTTCTGCAATATATTTCTACAAGATCAAGAACAGGCTCTGAAAACACTGAGGGTACAGGACGAGGACAGCGAAGCAACGAGCAACACTGGATACAGGATAAGAGCAACGGATACTTTTGGGGATGAACATTGGCAGGTCAGAACACGGATGGACTGGTCGATGTTGGACTGACGTCGTTTTGAACATCGGGCCAACGTGGCAACGATGAGCCCGATGAGCACAAAGACGACGTTGGCCCAACGCTGCTGTGCTTTCTGGGAATCAGTCGGGCCATCACATTAAGCTGGCCATACACAGCAACCCATCACAATGAACTCATGATGCCAGACCCAAGGGGGGGTTGTTTTTTTGTATGCAATAATATATACTATTTATCAGTGATGCATTCATGGATTCCACAAATTAAGATTATGTAACACAAAGTCGAAGAATGGAACCTCCACCAGAGGGCACTGTTGCTTCAGCGAGTCTAACTTCTCCCTGCACTCTGTCTACATTCCGCTCATTAGTCACTACTCACTCCCTGCCTATTATTCAATCACAGCACCTGTCCACTGTTACTTGATCATCTCCGCACTACATAGTTACACCAGTCTTCCCAAAAGTCATTGCAAATCTTGTTTCTCTTGTGTGACATTGCTGAGCATGTTCCTGGTTCTCTGAACTTTGACTGTCTCTTGTTTGCTGACTTTTGGTTTGTCTACCTTGCCTTGTTTGTCTGTTCCCTTGATCTCTTGCTGTTTCTTCTACCTCGATTCTGGATACCCTTATTGCTCTGTTTGCCGGCTCCTGACTCCTCGTTTGTTTTCTGACCTGTCGATCTGCTTTGAATTTCGCCCCGCACTTGGGTCCTAGACCCCTTGCTTCGAAGGGCTCTGATAGGACTCACACTGGTATATCAGGAATAATAATTTCAAGACAAATATCAGTTACAGACAGGAAAAAGCAGGTAGCTTTAAAATCTAACCAAACACATTTCCAAAAATAAATGTGTGGGTTAAGCATTCCTGGATATACAGTGTTTAATGCATTTTATCTACAGTATGTAATCTAATTAGATAAGATGGGTGTTATGCCCAAAAGCGTCATCCCCACGTCCACCAATAGATGCCGCCCCAGTCCCAGTTTTCCCTTCTATTCTCCTTGCCTTTGTCTCCATTATTGAATAATGACTTTCACCTGTCTCCTGTTTCCCTGCCCATCAACTCTGTCTATTTAAACCCCATCAAGCTACACCCTTAAATAATTGAATGAGATATGAGTTAGTTTAAAGTCTAATGTCATGAAACTTTGACTGTATGGAAATAGTCCTTTCACAAACAGTAATAATCTATCAATTAGGAAGGAAGTTCATAAATAAACCAGTGTAAGGGACTGAGATTAGGGAGCTGCCTTATGAGTAAATGCAAGTGTTCTACTACAAACAGTGTCTATAAACTAATGTCCTGGGATATAAGGAATGGTTACATTACTAGACGCAACACCACTTTTGCAACAGGGCCTAACCATCCTCGCTGCTCCCTGGACAAGTCGGTGGCTCCCCCTGTCCAGTCCACGGGCCCCATCACCCCCTGCGTCTGGACCAGACGGACCCCCACTTCTACCATGTCTGGATATCGGAACTGGAATGTCGCCTCATCCTCAGTGATAATGTCCTGCTGGTCTATATGGGAGAGTAGCCAGTGGGCAGCGGTGGGGCACATCTACAGGGTAGGGGAAAAGATTTAACACTGGCAACAGAACCCTACCCTGGCATACCCACGTGATGGTCCGAGCCACCTGCCACTCTCGCTCCTCATCCCAAGCCTCGATCAGGACACAGTATTCCGCTTTGTGGGGGAACTCCGGCACCTGTGCCCACAGCACCATCTCACTGCAGGGCGGAATCTGGACCATGGACTGCCGTGTCAGCCTCGTTAACGTTAATGTTAACCCTCTTCTCGGTTTCTCTGTTTGCCGGTTTCCAGCTGCCCTGCCCACTGCACGGAGGAATACCCAAGCAACACAGCCCCCAGGTTAGTAGGTCCAGTATGTAAACAGACACTATAATGTTCAATGTCTTTCCTCGATCGCTTATAATCCAAGGAGGGGAGAGGTGTGGGCACAGCAGGAAATCACTCGCAGCTTGGCGTCTTAAACTTCTCTACATTTCCACACTCCATGGAAATCTGCGAAACCAAAGGTGCACTCACTGTAGCCTCCAGAGGAATCCATCTCTCTCTGCTTCTGTCCTAGTGATGGGAATTCTGGCTGGTTTTAGTGAGCCAGACCATTTGGCTCAGCTCAGCAATAAGAGCCGGTTCTTTTGGCTCCCAAACGGCTCTTCATTTAGTACCACTTCTGGCTTTTATAATTCAGCCAAATTTAGCAATGTTAGGACCTATGATTGGTATGTGTGCACATACATCACTAATTCAATGTAATTATACTTAATCTTATCATTTCCAGAATACCATAATTTTGCATGTTTTGTATTAAAAAAAAAAACGTAAATAATGTGAAAACATCAAACACTATTACACATGTGTATGGAACGTTTTATTTATATTGAACTATCCAAAACACAAACCATTCCAAGCAAACCACACTCAAAATGGAACCATATAACAAATAAAAAATGAATTACAATGTGCAAAACAGCAGCATCCAATAGTTCTAGTTGTATTTATTACCAGTGAAACATTATAACCTTGTCTTTAGGGCAGACTGGCATTAGTGCACTGTGGCACTGTGCCTCAGCTTAGAGGGGCTGATCCGGTTTCTGTTATTATCTGCCCTGTTTTGGAGAAGATTCTTCCTGAAGGGATTGATGTCGCTACGATGCACAGTCTCCCTGCCATCACCTTGACCAGTCGTGGGTAGACTGAAGCCACGGTCTCCCACCAGCTCAGCGGGTCTGCGGCTCTTTGGATAAGGGGCTCCTCAAGATAGGATCTTATTTCCAGTATAGCATCTGCTGTGGGATTCCTTCTTGCTGTGTCTCCTGTTGCTCTTTCATCAAAGAACCTCCAAACAGCAGACGTTTGTGGCTCCACTTCTAGTGCCCCTGCTCCCTCTTCTCCCTCTTGGCCTCCTGGTGGTGTAGCCGGCTGGCTGCTGGGGCTGCATCTTGCTGCTGCTGTTACTCTTTGAAGTGCCTCATCAACAGCTCTGTTGTCATTGAAGGACAGCTGTTTGAACCTCGGGTCCAGTACGGTGGTTTCTGAGAGAACAGTATTGTATTCCATTCTGTGGAACTTTCTTTCCATAGATGCACAGAGAGCAGTCACCAACTCTCTCTCTTTCCCTTTGGTTACTGTTCCTCCTGTCTGGTGGTGGGCTGTTATTCTCTGCAGACCCGCGCACAGGAGTAGCATTTTGGAGGCTGTCACGTAGCTGAAAAAAAAAGAGAAAACTCAGAATTATGCTTTGCTTTATTATGTGGTATATGGACTTTGTTCAGTTTATTCTTGTCTATTATTACTGCCATTCCCCTCTAATATGCACCTCTAATATGCAATTATATAATACTAATGTAAAAACAGTTGTCCACTGTACCTGTCTGCACTGATCTCCACAGTGACTGCTCAAAGGGTTCCAGAACAGTGCATGTCTCTCGCACTTCCTCCCATTCTTCTTGGCTCAGAGCATCAACAGGTGCATTGATAATGGCCAAGGTAGAGATGACTGCATCCTTGGACTCCAGAACCTTTTTCAGCATATGAAATGTTGAATTCCACCTTGTAACACATTCTTGTTTGGACCTCAGCTCAGGCATACCCATCTGGCTTTGAGAAGACTTCAGCTTCTCTGTGGCTCGTATGCTCTTATGGAAGAATTCCCGCATCGCCTTCACTTTGTTCACAGTGGGCTTCATCACCTTCAGGGCATCTCTTACAACCAGGTTTATTGTGTGCGCGAGACATAGGTGGTGGTTCCATTTCAAGTTAATAGCTTTGATGATGTTAGCTGCGTTGTCAGTAGCACAGCAAACCATTTTGTTTTCTACTTGGCACTCTTTTACCACTCTTAGCAGTCCCTCTGCCAAGTTCTCTGAAGTGTGTCTGCCACTAAACTCAAAACAGTCCAGAAGATTGGACACCATTTTATAATTTTCAATTAAGTGACATGTAGCAGACATGAAGGAAGTGGTGGCTCTGGATGTCCAGCAGTCAGTTGTCAGGCAAACTGCTGTAGCCTTTTTAACCCTTTCTTGCAGTGAAGCACATTGTCTGTCATACAGTCTTGGAATAGTTGTTTGGGAGAGTGTTTTCCTGCTTGGAAGAACATGCATTGGATTGAGAGCATGGGTGTAGCTTCTAAATCCCTTGTCCTCCACGACTGAGAATGGTTGGAAATCCCTTGCAATCATTCTTCTAACTGCACTGATGGATTTATAATTCTAATATGTCTGTGAAGGTTGTTAGTAGACCCTGCTCGATATAATACTTTACAAATTTTACATTCTGCCTTTGTTGTTAATGTTATCAAAATGCATCCAAATGATGATCTTTTCGCCACACTGCTCGGCCGTGCCACTCGCCACTGAATGTTGTGTTGAGGTGTGTGTTCTGCACCAAATGGGAGCACCGGGACAATGTTATCATACACAGCACAGCACAACTTTTATTCTGTCTTGTATTCATTTATAAGAAATAAAAACATAAGAACAGACATCCTTTCTCAGACGGGACCCGGCTCATTTGCGAACGACATCACTATTCTGTCCCTCTGGGTTGATCTGGGTCCTGCTCCCCGGTCTGCCACCTCCCCTCCTGTCTGCTGTAGTCCACTTTCCAATGTGGGAGGTCTCTGCGGCTCGTATCAGACGCTCCCTCCTCTCCTCTCCCAGGGCAGGGTGATTAAGTGGGGACGTGTGTGAAGAGTGCAGGTGGTCCCAGGTGAGTTGTGTGGCGGTGATTGGCTCAAAGAAACACAAATAATAAGGCATGTGTGCAAACAATCAAAATAATACTAAGTGAATAACAAATTAAACAATAAAGTGAAAGATAATCAACACACAAAATAATGGCAATATAGAACCAAACAAAATACACAAGTCATATTGCATAAAGTGAAGTGAAATATAAATATAATAAGAAATGGTGATTAAGGAGCTTATTAACACCGTCCTTGACATTTACATTGGTTGGGTGTGTGGATACCAGTAATTATTTTTGTTTTTTTGAAATACAAAATAATTCGATTTTTCCGAAGTGCTGAACTTTAATACAGTCTAGAAAGATTAATATTTTTTGTCTTGGGCTATATTATTAACATAGTTTTTCTATTGTATTATTATCTTGGAGTAGAGGCATCTCACCTGTCATGTAAGATTTGGGAGGGTAGGAATAGTGTAGTTATTTTCTGTTTACTTGTTGTGTGCCTCATTACTGTTAGTTCAGGTAGCCACTGTGAATTTAAATCCTGGACCCTACTTTGCCAAATAAGGTCACAGCTATACTTTGGTATGTAAAAAAAAGAAAAAATTAGAAAACGCACATACCTCAAATTTGGCACATACCCCCTGTGGCCCCCCTAACTGGCACCGTGGACAAAACACTGTCAGCACCACCCCCCCCCCCCCCCCACTAACATCAATACACCCCCCTGATGATGGCCCCACTACGATTGCAGCTGGCCCCAGCCATGCCCCCTGAGATGAAAGGGGCTAAAACCACCGCTGAATGGCTTGTTAGTGAGTTTGACTTATGATTATGTTTTTAGTTGTTTAATATCTGCAATATGAATAGCCTACAATCATTACTCATAATGTGAAGGCTTTGTTATACAGCAACCCCTCCCCCTTGGGCAGTGCTTCCGACTTGAAAGATAACGATAGGTTGTGTATGCAACCCCGGTTATCTGAAAAAGGAAGCACTGCCCAAGGGTTGCAAGGTCGCGTGGAAGTCCTGGCTCCCAGCAAAAGAGGATGAACCTGCGCTGACGTCACATTTTGTAGATCGGGAAGTGAGAAGGGACCTGTTCTGAGTGACAAGCACAGGGGCCAATGGCAACTTTGATAGAGTGACGTTTCGATCGGGTTCCTACAGAAGTACGCAGAAACCCCTCCCCCTTGGGCAGTGCTTCATTTTTAAGATAACCGGGGTTGCATACGCAACCTATCGAATACTTAGATAGATAGGTAATATTTAAATATCTACAGTGAGGGAAAAAAGTACTTGATCCCCTGCTGATTCTGTACGTTTGCCCACTGACAAAGAAATGATCAGTCTATATTAATGGTAGGTGTATTTTAACAGTGAGAGACAGAATAACAACAAAAAAATCCAGAATAACGCATTTCAAAAAAGTTATAAATTGATTTGCATGTGTAGCGTTATGATGGGTGTATTTTGATAAGAGCATTTTAGCTCTGAGCTGAAGCACTGATCTAAGGAAGACCTCTCCCCCCCAAAGTTATCAGATTTCCTTAAAGCGTGGGACTGGTTTACATCAAAGTGACAGTTGTGGGAGGATGGCACCGAGAATAGGCCAAATAGTTTGGAGATGTGTGGAGAAGGGGGCCTGTAGGTAATAAAAACTCTTTGAGATGGATGAGAGCCGAAATCCCGACACAAAGCAACAAACCCGGGCCAACCGGCATTTCCAAAAGATGGCATGGATTGACATCAGTCATAAATCAAGCCCCCCTCCAATAGGACACGGGGGGCTGAAACCGAAATCCAATCTCACAAACTCAAGAACCAATCATCTATTGATCTGCCTCTCTCTCTCTCTCTCTCTCTCTCTCTCTCTCTCTCACCTGAACCAGTAACTCGCTGCCACAGCTCAACCTGTAGCTCTGTTGCCCGAACCGGAACCAGAAACCAACTAAGTCTTTGCCGGTAACAGAAGAGTTCAACTGGGAGAAGGAGATTGAGCCGTACGAATAATTCTTTTAAATGACTTTATTAAATAAAGAACTTTACAGACTGCGCTGCCCACCTGTACCCACCTGATCAGTGGAGTTTTACAGCTGGACAATTGACTAAGTCGGCTGAATACGAAAGTGTCAGTCATTTAAATAGCTATTGAGTCTTAAGAAACTTGACCCTTGGAACGAACAGGGCCCTGCTTTCCTCAAAGACTTTGTCTTCAAGTAACTACGGTGGAACCCTGCTTACAAAGAAGATTTTGTGCACAACCTTGGAGCCTTCAAACCAGTGGAAAATCAGTTTGGAAAAGACTCTACATTCGCGAAACCCCAACTTCCAGGTGCATCGACTGAGTGGAAGTTCTTGGACAAAGCCGAACCGCACTGCCTTTGATCCAAACCACACGGACCTCGTGCCGTGTGCTGTTATCTGAGCCTGAAGCCAGAGAGGCCTCTCTGCGACGAAGTTCAGATAAGTTTAACAGTTTGGTGTTTGTGATTCGTGACATTTGAGAAATCAATTAGAAATGTTAATCTGTGATTCATAACTCTAGAATGTGTAAAATCATTTAGTTTTCATAAATATAAATGTGTGTTGCATTAAACTGTTTTGTTGATAATTTTAGAAATAAAATCTGTCAACGCTGAGAAATATCTTCTCATTCCTGTTTAACTGTTTAGTCTGAAATTGACAGTTAATAGAGTTAAAAGTTAATAGACACCAGATTATAGGTTGCCCTGCCTATCTTTAATCATTGAATAATAATCAGTTAAGGGAAATTGTGGTAACAAGTAATGTTAGGATCTATCTCGGCACCTAAACGTAAATGAGACTATATATATATATATATAACGAGAAGTTACCTGACATAAATACTAACCTGCGTAGTTATTTAATGTCTGACTAACAATACTAATGAGAGACTCACCTTCGTCTTACTAACCGGTATTGTAGTCAATGTGTTTATAACCTTTTTTGTTTAACGATTTGTGTGTTATCATATGCGATCCCATGGTCTTTGATTTGGTCACGGAAGTGATTTGTCTTTGATTTGTTGATCTAGAGTTGAATTTTAATTAGTTTTTCACTTTTGTATAATTAGTGTAGTGCTACATTTAGTCTTTGTTTTTGAATAAATTTGACAATTTATATCTTTGGAATTGGGGTCTGCTTCAAATTATTACAGAAATTGAGTTCTACAAGATTCCAGGATTCGTGATAAGGTGATACTATAAATTCACTTCTCTAATTGAAATTTATAAGTGTACCTTACGCTACACATGTCAATGAGGGAAATAAGTATTTGATCCCCTATCAATCAGCAAGATTTCTGGCTCCCAGGTGTCTTTTATACAAGTAACGAGCTGAGATCAGGAGCACTCTCTTAAAGGGAGTGCTCCTAATCTCAGCTCGTTACCTGTATAAAAGGCATCTGTCCACAGAAGCAATCAATCAATCAGATTTCAAACTCTCCACCATGGCCAAGACCAAAGAGCTGTCCAAGGATGTCAGGGACAAGATTGTAGACCTACACAAGGCTGGAATGGGCTACAAGACCATCGCCAAGCAGCTTGGTGAGAAGGTGACAACAGTTGGTGCGATTATTCGCAAATGGAAGAAACACAAAATAACTGTCAGTGTCCCTCGATCTGGGGCAGTTGAGTGGAGTTTCAATGATCATGAGAACGGTGAGGAATCAGCCCAGAACTACACGGGAGGATCTTGTTAATGATCTCAAGGCAGCTGGGACCATAGTCACCAAGAAAACAATTGGTAACACACTACGCCGTGAAGGACTGAAATCCTGCAGCGCCCGCAAGGTCCCCCTGCTCAAGAAAGCACATGTACAGGCCCGTCTGAAGTTTGCCAATGAACATCTGAATGATTCAGAGGAGAACTGGGTGAAAGTGTTGTGGTCAGATGAGACCAAAATCGAGCTCTTTGGCAACTCAACGCGCCGTGTTTGGAGGAGGAGGAATGCTGCCTATGACCCCAAGAACACCATCCCCACCGTCAAACATGGAGGTGGAAACATTATGGTTTGGGGGTGTTTTTCTGCTAAGGGGACAGGACAACTGCACCGCATCAAAGGGACGATGGATGGGGCCATGTACCGTCAAATCTTGGGCATTGAAAATGGGTCATGGATGGGTATTCCAGCATGACAATGACCCAAAACACACAGCCAAGGCAACAAAGGAGTGGCTCAAGAAGAAGCACATTAAGGTCCTGGAGTGGCCTATCCAGTCTCCAGATCATAATCCCATAGAAAATCTGTGGAGGGAGCTGAAGGTTTGAGTTGCCAAACGTCAGCCTTGAAACCTTAATGACTTGGAGAGGATCTGCAAAGAGGAGTGGGACAAAATCCCTCCTGAGATGTGTGCAAACCTGGTGGCCAACTACAAGAAACATCTGACCTCTCTGATTGCCAACAAGGGTTTTGCCACTAAGTACTAAGTCGAAGGGGTCAAATACTTATTTCCCTCATTAACATGCAAATCAATTTATAACTTTTTTGAAATGCATTTTTCTGGATTTTTTTGTCTCTCACTGTTAAAATACACCTACCATTAAAATTATAGACTGATCATTTCTTTGTCAGTGGGCAAACGTATAGAATCAGCAGGGGATCAAATACTTTTTTCCCTCACTGTATATTTTATATAGCAGCCATTTTTTATAAAACTGATAGATGTGAAAACAAGTTGGAAGATGTCTCTGCTATGTTAATGAATACAGCTATTTTTAAACCTATAGTGGATCTTTTTGGACATCAGTAACATACAAGTCCTCACATGTTTAATCAATGTAACCCTTCAGCAATTCATGTTTATTTCGGCACTGGGAGTTTTGGCAGAGTGGGAGGCACACGTTATTTTTCTATGGTAGTCAGAGAGATTATAGTTTTTTCTGATTGCTGAGGCACTATCTTTGAAACTATAGGCTGTTTTTGAAAAACTCTACACACTAAACACAAAACCTTACACCAAACCAGCAAAATATTATACATCTCTTGCAAAAGCAAACAATTCTAGCAAAACTCTTCAAACTCTTTAAACAAATTGTGTTTTTGCATCAATACAGTACACACAAACCATCATTTGAATAAGCACACAAAGCGCCAACTAAGCATGCATGATAGTATAAATGAAAAACACTTGTGGCTTTTGCGTTTTCATGTACAGGGCATAGCAGTTTGCAATAAAGTTTATTCATACATACACACAGGCATCCAAATGTGTAAAGTATGCTTCCAACAATCTCCGCTTTCGCCTCCCACCACTCTCTGGATTTCCTCGCTCTCACTGAGACATGGATCTCCCCGGAGAACTCATCCACCCCTGCTGCCTTATCCTCTGTGTTTGTCCTGTCCCACTCCCCCCATCTTAGATCCTGCTCTCCCCTTCTCTCCTCTTCTCTGTGCCCCCCCCCCTCTCTCTCCTCTATCGCCACCAACAGCTTTGAATTCCATGCAGTGGAACTCACCTCTGTCTCTCACCTCTTCCTTCTAGTTCTCTACTGCCCTCCTGGTCCACTCGCCTCCTTCCTGGATGAACTCGACTTTCTTCTCTCCTCCCTCCCCTTGCTGTCCTCACCTACCATCCTTTTGGGAGACTTTAACATCCACCTCTCCAACCCCTCCCACTCTGCCGGATTTCTTCCTCTCTTTCACTCCTTTAACCTCTCTCTCTCCATCTCCCCCCACTCACAGGGCAGGCTGCCAGTTACACCTCATCTTCTCTAGAGGCTGTTCTCCTTCACAACTCTCCGTGACACCCCTGGACATCTCAGACCACCATTTCATCTCCTTCTCTCTTTCCCTCCCCTCCCTCCCCACCCCCACCCTCTGTCACCTTCCGCAGTAATCTCCGCTCCGTCTCCCCCTCCACCCTTGCTTCCACTGCCCTCACTCTCTTACCTTCCATTGACTGTTTTTCCCATCTATCTGTCAACTGTGCTACCTCCTCTTTGTTCTCCTCCCTCACCTACTCCCTTGATTCTCTCTGTCCTCTCACGTCTCGTCCTGTCCGTCCCTCCCCTCCTCGGCCTTGGATCTCTTCCGTTCTCCGCTCAACCCGAACTAGTCTGCGTGCCACTGAAAAGAAGTGGAAAAGGACCAAACTCCCAGCTGCCCTCACCTCAGCCAAAATGTCAATCCACTGTCAGCAACCCCCACAGACTCTACTTCACCTTCTCCTGCCTCTTTCCTCCTCCTCCTCCTCCCTCGTCTCTCACTGCAGATGATTTTGCCTCCTTCTTCTCCTCCAAGATCGCAGACATCCGCAAGCTCTTCAACAGTCCCCCCTCCTCTCCCATCACACCCAAACCTCCCACCGACCAAGCTTCCTTTTCTTAATTCTCGCCTCTATCGGACACTGAACTATTATCTCTCCTTCTACGTCACAAACCTACAACGTGCGCCCTGGACCCTCTCCCTTCTCGCCTCCTCCAAGCAGCCACTCCTGATCTCCTTCCTCCTCAACTCCTCACTCCTCTCTGGCTGTTTCCCCTCTGCATTTAAACAAGCTGCTGTCATCCCACTCCTCAAGAAACCAACCTCTCCTCAGAACTACCGCCCTGTCTCCCTACTCCCCTTCCTCTCAAAGACTCTCGAGCGGGCGGTCCAACGTCAGCTCTCTGCCTTTCTGTCCCATCATTCACTCCTGGATCTTCTGCAATCCGGCTTCCACACAGCTCACTCCACTGAGACAGCTCTCCTGGCAGTCACTGACTCCCCCAGCTGTGCTCGGGCGGACTCCCTCTCCTCAGTCCTCATCCTCCTTGATCTCTCTGCAGCATTTGACACTGTCGATCACTCCATCCTCCTCTCCTGCCTCGCTGACCTCGGTATCTCTGGAACTGCTCTCACCTGGATCTCCTCCTACCTCAACGACTGGACCTACCAAGTGACATGGCAAGGTTCCTCATCCACCCCCAACCTCTCCTCATAGACGTACCCCAAGGCTCCGTCCTGGGCCCACTCCTGTTCTCTCTCTACACTCGCTCCATGGGCCCCCTCATCGCATCCCATGGTTTCTCCTACCACTTCTACGCAGATGATGCCCAGATCTTCCTGTCTTTTCCCTCTTCTGACCCTCTCATCCCCTCTCACATCTCTTCCTGTTTGTCTGCTATCTCCGCCTGGATGCAGTTGCACCACCTCAAGCTCAACCTCTCCAAATCGGATCTCCTCTTTTTTCCCCACTCTTCCTCACCTTCTGCTGATCTCCCCATCTCAATCCCCTTGGAATCCACCACACTTTCTCCTTCTTCTTCCGCTAAAAATCTAGGAGTCATCCTTGATCCTGCGCTATCCTACACCCAGCACATCACCACGCTGAAACGCACCTGCAGATTCTTCCTGAGCAACATACGCCGAATCCGTCCCTTCCGCACCAACTACTTGACTCAGCTTCTCATCCAGTCACTGGTCCTCTTCCACCTGGACTACTGCAACTCCCTCCTGGCTGGCCTGCCTGCAACTACTGCCGCTCCAGCTCATCCAGAACTCTGCGGCTCGTCTGGTATTCTCTCTGCCACGGTTCGCACACGCTACTCCACTGCTCCGCTCCCTCCACTGGCTCCCAATACCGGCACACATTCAGTTCAAGACTTTGACCCTCACCTACCGCTGTCTTGACCACACTGCACCAAGTTACCTGCAGACCCTCGTCTCTCCATACATCACCTCCAGACCACTGCGCTCCTCCAGTGCCAGAAGGCTAACTCTGCCTCCTCACCACTATCCTTCCTCCAGAGCCCGCTCCTTCTCATCCCCGGCCCCTAAGTGGTGGAACGACCTGCCCACCGAAGTCAAAACAGCAGAGTCCTTGACCTCATTCCGGCGCTTACTCAAGATGCATCTCTTCCGACAGCACTTCTAATATTAGTCCTCTATCCCTGCTAGATAGCACTTCAGCTTATTATGCTCCTCGCATTCTTGATTGTTTTCCTCCTTGCTCCCTTTCCCGTAGCCCTCGTCTGTAATCCTACATCTTGACAGCACTTAGCTTTCACCGTCCAGGATGTAGGAAGTCACTTACTGTACTTGTGTAAATTGTAAATTGGAATTTGTAAAATGTATTATTTTGAATTGCTATGTTTTAGCTAAGTTGAATTTGTAATGATTGATGCCTTGTACTTCTCTGTATTTTTGCACTTTGTTTGCACTTATGTTGTAAGTCGCCCTGGATAAGGGCGTCTGCCAAGAAAATAAATAAATAAATAATATATTATATTGAAGAGAAGGACACAGAGACAGATACATGAATAGAAGACAGAGAATAAAAAAGATAAGAAAAGTAAGAAAGTAAAGAAGAAAAGTCATATGTGACAAATAAAGGTACAATAATTTAGACAGTGGATTTGAGCTGCACTCTGTCAAAATAAGTTAAAAAGGTTTGCCAAGCAGTGTAAAACCTTTCAGTGGAACCAAGAAGTGTGAAGAAAATTCATCTCTTACCCAGTGAGTGAAAGTGGGTGGGGCAGACTGCTTCCAATGGAACAAAATCAGGCGTCTTGCCAGCAAAGTGCAGAAGGCCAATGTGCCTAACTGTGTATTGGCAGGGTTACATGACTAGGAACCACACCAAAGATGGCTGTAAGAGGTGAAGGCTCAAGGGGTGTATTTGAGATTTGTGAAAGAGATTCAAAGACAGAGTTCCAGAATGGAACTAATTTAGGACAAGACCAGGTGTCAGGGGCCTGTCTGCATTTCTCACAGGTTGGATCTAAATTTGGAAAGATTTTAGCTAGTTTAGCCTTAGAAAAATTAATGCGGTGGAGCATTTTAAATTGTATAAGACCAAGCCTTGCACACAGAGAGGAGGAATGTATACAAGACAGCATGGATTTCCATATTTCCTCTGAAAATTTAAACCCTAGATCCTGCTCCCATAGCATTTTTAAAGTCTCCAAAGAGGGAGACTCTAGAGACAGTAGAAAGGTGTATAATTGGGATATAATACCTTTACGATTTGGAGTTAATTTAAAAAAAAAGTAAATGGTGACTCAGGTGGGAGGACTGGAAAATGTGGTACTTTGTTTCGTATGAAATTCCAAACCTGTAGGTAACGGAAAATGTGTGATTTTGGCATTTTGAATTTCTCGGACAGCTGTTCAAAAGAAGCAAAGCAGTTATCACTGTACAAGTCTCTGAAAGATACAATACCCTTCTCACACCAAATACTAAATAGCTGGTCTGCTACTGAAGGAGGAAACAGATGATTTACATTAAGAGGGGCATATATACTTAAGGATTGAAATCCAAAATGATCTCTAAATTGTGCCCAAATCCGAAGTGACCACATAATTAGGGGGTTAATACTAAATCTGGAAATGGAGAGAGGAAGAGAAGAGCACACTAAGGCAGGTAAAGAGGATAAATGACAAGAGGATGCTTCCATCTGCAGCCAAGATGGACAGTCATGTTGAACATGGGACTGCATCCAGTATGAGATTATGCGAATGTTAGTCGCCCAGTAGTAAAACAAAAAATGTGGTAATGCAAGGCCCCCTAATGATTTTGGCCTTTGGAGAAAGGCTTTGTGTATTCTTGGAGACTTTTTATTCCAAATGAAAGATAATATAATCTGGTCAAGAGATTTAAAAAAGGATCTGGTGATAAAGACTGGAATGCATTGAAATAAATATAAAAATGTTGGAAGAGAATTCATCTTAACAGAATTAATGCGCCCAGCCAGAGACAGAGGTAAAGTACTCCAACGAGCAAAATCCTGTTTTGTGCTTTCTAGTAAGGGGAGAAAGTTTGATTTAAAAAGATTGGTATGGGAACGAGTAACATTGATCCCTAAATATCTAAAACTGTTATTAACAAACTCTAAAGGGAAAGTTGTCAAAAGGAACATTTTGGGCTGCTGAGTTAATGGGGAATATCTCACTTTTATTGAGGTTGAGTTTATAGCCAGAAAATTTGCCAAATTGTTCAATAATTGAAATGGCAAGGAGAAGTGAAGAGGCCGGATCTGTCAGATAAAGAAGAAGATCATCAGCATAAAGAGAAACCTTATGTTCCAGCCCACCTCGAACCACTTCCTGCACATCCTGACAGCCGCAAAGAGAAATTGAAAGGGGCTCAATAGCAATAGCAAAGAGAAGGGGGGAAAGGGGGCAACCCTGCCTGGTGCCACAGTGTAGTGAGAAGTAACGTGAAAAAGTGTTACCCAAGCAGACAGATGCTACTGGAGATGAATATAATAATTTAATCCAAGAGATAAAATGCAAACCGAAACCGAATCTTTGTAGCGCCGCAAAAAGGTAATCCCATTCAACGCGGTCAAAGGCTTTTTATGCATTCAATGAGATCAAAACCTCTGGCAGCCGCGAAGTTGACTTATTATAGATAATGTTAAGTAATCGTCTAATGTTAAAAAAGGAGTGTCTCCCTTGTATAAACCCTGTTTGGTCAAGCGAGATTATTGAAGGTAAGACTGCCTCAAGCCGATGGGCTCTTTACAGATCTTTACATCTGTGTTAAGAAGGGAGATGGCACGATACGAAGCACAGTCCAAGGGGTCCTTGTCCTTTTTTAACAACAATGAAATAGATGCTTGACGCAGGGTTGGAGGTAGGGACAAAGAAGTGAAGGATTCTAAAAATGCAGAACTCAGCAAAGGGGCAATTTGAGGGCTGAATTTCTTATGAAATTCCACTGGAAACCCGTCCGGACCTGGTGACTTACCACTCTGCATTGACTGACTTGCCCCCTTAATTTCTTCAAGTGAAAGAGGCTGCTCTAAGCTTGCTTTAGATTCAGGATTAATTACAGGAATAGTTATCAAAATAATAATTGTACAGAAGGGGATCAGAAGGGAAATCAGAAGTGTGTAGAGTGGAATAAAAGGTCTTAAATTAATTATACTTAACAAAATTGTTATCAGACAATAGTAGGGGATTAAAGCGCCAAGGACCCCGAGGTGGAAACTGATTATAGAAGCTAAGTGTCAATACAACAGGGGCGTGATCTGATATTACTATACTATCATAAATGCAAGCATTAACAGAAGGGACTAGCTTACTGTCAAAAAAAGTAATCAATACGGGCATATGTATGATGCACTGGAGAAAAAAAAGAATACTGTCTGGAAGAGGGATATAAAAAACGCCAAGGGTCAGACATTTTATAGATTTGTAAAAAAGAGCTAATAGCTAAAGCAGATTTTGAAGGCCGTTCAGATTTTGGAGAAGAACGATCCAAAGTAGGGTTCAGAGCACAATTGAAGTCACCTCCCAAAATCAAATGATGTGAATGTAAGTCGGGTAATAAGGAAAAAAGATTAGTCATGAAGTTGCTATCATCAAAGTTTGGGGCATAAACATTGGCCAACACTAGTGGTGTATTAAAAAGTTTCCCTTTAACTATCACATACCTACCATTTGGGTCTGATATTACTTGTGAAGAGATGAAAGGAATATTTTTATGCACTAAGATTGCTGCACCTCTGGCTTTACTGTGAAAATGGGAGTGAAAAACCTGCCCCACCCACCCCTTACGCATCAGAAAGTGATCTGAAGTGCGAAGATGTGACTCCTGCAAATATGCTATTCCCACTTTAAGTTTCTGGAGGTGTGATAACACCCTTTTGCGCTTAACAGGGTGATTAAGCCCCTTAACATTCCAGCTAATAAAGTTCACTGGACAGTCTGCAATATGGTTATCCTTGTTATTGAACATCATAGTAAAAAAAAAAGGGTTTAGAAAGGTTACATCCAACACAAATAACCAACATTTTTTATGAAAAGATAGGTACAGACATAGTGCCAAATCCAGACTATATAAGAGAGACCACACATGACTCATGGAAGAAAAAGAGAGAGAAAGTCAGAAGACAGAAAGAGGAAATAACAACCCCCCCACCCCCTCATCACCTCCCCAAATGAGATGAATGCATTCCCAAAGTAAGAGCAACCACATACTAAGCATAGCATATGGGGGAACAAGTGTAAACTATGCTATAACACTCCTACTCCTGCATAATCACTGAAACTAACAAAGCAAACAAGGTTTATATTAGATTAATACTGCAGTAAAAATAAATTTTAAAAAGTGGGGAAAAAGGGAATAATAATTTTACAAGGATGACTGAACTTAACCCCAAAGTCAGACTATAAGAAAGGCTGTGGCAATTATATCAGTCGAGTGCAATCCCAACTCGAGAAGTCATAATTATAATCAGTATGTACAGGAGTCAACACGATACTGAACTATATATATATAATGAACAGTGTAGATGCACAGTATAACAAACACGGTACTTATCTCAGTGTTCAACTTTTATGTGTGCACTATGAGTCAGGATAGTTGAAGGTTATCCAGATGACTGCAGCAAGGTAACCAGATGAAGGAGCCAAAACTGAGATCAGTGTGCTGCAATGTTTTCGTTGTAGTAGGCGGCGGCCTCTTGTGGTGTGGTGAAAATCAACCGACTGTTATTATGAGTGAGCAGCAATCGAGGCGGGTGTAACAGGCTGTATTTCACACTGGCCTGTCGCAGCTGAGCCTTCACTGGGTTAAAAGCGGCGCATCGTTTAGCCACATGAGCACTAAAATCAGGAAATATATATTCACCTCCCCTGAAAATATAAATCTCCCTTCTCTCTCGATAGCCGTAGAATCTGCTGCTTAACCTAGAAGTAGTGCACCCTAAGAATAATGGGACGGGGCCTGTCTCCTTCCCTAGGTCTCGGCATTAACGATCGGTGAGCACGATCGGGAGTCCAACTTATCCTTTACAAAGATATCAACAAAGAACTGTGACATGAAAGCAGTGGGATCGCGACCCTCCACTCCTTCCGCTACACCAACAACACGCAGGTTGTTCCTCCTTCCCCTTCCATCTAAATCCTCTTTCCGTTTGAACATCTCGTTCTCTGCCGAAAGACCACTGCAAGAGCCTTCCAGCTCCGTCACCCTGTCAGATATGTCGCTCAGAGATCTCTCTACCTCCTGCAGTCGGTTGCCATACGAATCGACGGTGCCCTGAAGAGTAGCAAGAGACTCTCGCGTCTCAGATCGAAACGATTCAATGGAGCTCTGTATTTTGCTCACCGCTGCGACAAGAAATGCCAGGTCTCCGCCACTCTCTGGTGAGGGATTGCCACCCCCATCAGGCCTGAATCTAACTCGGGTTGAGTTGCCTCCGTCGCTGGCCCCTTCTTGCTCTTTTGTTTAGACATGTTTTTGAAACAATAATACACTTATAATATACTGCAGCTTATCACTTAAAATAAATAAAAGAAAATAACCTGTTTGCTGGAAAAAAAATCTAAATATCGCAGGAGCTCTCTTCACACATCTACACCGAAACCATGCTCAACAGCGCCCCATCTAGTCTAGTACTTTAAACCTCAGGAATGAGAAGTTCCATCTGTCACATCATTTCTGGCAATGACATTCAGTGCCTCTATGTTTTTATATTTTACAGGATTGGAACATCACCAAACAAAAATTCCAGCAAAGAGGTTTGGTGATTTGCGGAGGGCAGGCCAATATCTTGATTCCAGACAGCTGCAATGTGTAAGACTGTTCTCTGTGCTTAAGGCAGATGTGCACAACAGAGCATGTTGGCCACTCTGGGCCTCTGGACATCTGTGTGATGTCCTGACTGTCCTGATTCTCTCCTCCTTATCTGCAGGAGCCAGGATCCCTTACTCTGGAGATCCTAGTGGGGGACAAGCCAGCCTGAACACCTCCTTAGACATGGGTCAATTCTGTCCTAAAATTACACTCTTCAAGTTGAGTGATATCAGGAAGTCCATACCAGGTGACCTTCGAAGTTACAGTGCTTTTCCTGTGAGGGAAAGCAAAAACTCAGGATGAGTCTCTTTTTTAATGTGTCACGGTGACAGATTCGGAGGAAACAGCTGTCACACAGTCCTGGTCCTGGGAGGCTGTCTTGGGTTTCATCCATTCATTCTCAATCCCCACTTCATCTGGTACGGGGCAGTGTTGTTTTAGTTATGGGTTTTCGGATAGTTACACTAATAGTTAATGATTTTTGATCCTATTCATATTTAGTTATAGTTATTGGATTTAAGTTAGTTATCTCATTCTTTCTTGGTTTCTTTATAATTTTTCCGTCTTCTTCTCGTTTCTAACCACTTTTTTTAACACGTCTCCTCCTATGGTTTTTCAGCCATCACGATAAACACTTTTTGTACAATATCTGAGAATGTATGCTATTGTAAACCGTGAAACGAGTATCTTCGGAGGTAGACATGTTGTTTGGGGTTCAGTTTACATCAGGACTCCTTGACACAATTTATTGTTCCTGGCACTTTTGTTTATTTCTCTTATAAGCCGAGTTGCAGTTACAAGTACAATGCCGAGCACAACAGTGCAGTGCCACTACTCCTCTCAATCCACCACACAAAGACGTGCGTCACTCTAACCTGTCTGGCTTTACAACATGCAACTGAAATAATATGTTCTTGGGGGAACAACATAACACACAGCGATTTCTCCCTGCTATAAAGTAAAATAATGTATACGGTGTTTCTAATTTATTTTACGATACCTTTTCACAGATATTTATATTTTTCAATAATAAACTAATGTCACAGTCTTCCCCCACTTTATTTGAAACGTCCTCGTTTCTTAATTAAATAAATCATACAGTATTTCTAATGTTTGTTACATTTTTTTTTTATATATATATATATATATATATATATATATATATACTTAGATTTTCCTAATAATAAACTAATGTTGCAGTAATTAAATCACAATAGATGTATGACAGTACAATAGGAACTTTTTTTTTAAGAATGACAAATTAGAAGCCATTACTGTATTGAACTGTAATGTAATATGAAAACAGGTATGTACTACGAAAGAATAAAATCTTTAAACTTTTCAGGTTTCATAACTTTACGACGAGTACATCCAGCAGGTAATGCCACAGGAGTCTGGGGTCGCTGAGGTAAGAGAACAGACACAGTCTCTGGGTGCACCGTGACTTGGGCATCCCGAAGACTGGAAGAATGGGTGACACCTGGGCATGGCTCAAGTGCTAGAGCAGGTTGTGAAACAACACCTGGAACAGGTAGCATATCCCTCTGGACAGGAGCTGTGGAAGAAAGAAGAGAGAGAGACGGCATCGAGTGATGCCTGGAGCTCGCTGGAACTGGAATTTGGTAAGGGACGTCTCCAGACAAAGCCGTCAGTGTTGCTGGCGGACTGACAGGTGCATCATCAGGATCTCTAAACAGCTGTGGAGGTGCTTCTGGATGAGCAGGTAAGTCAGACCAAGGACCTTTGTATGCCTTCAGCCGATTGTAATGTACAATCCATGATTTGGATCGTGGATCTTTTGGGTCAGTGATTTCATAGGTCATGCCAGGACAACTGTCTTCATCCAACCTTTTCAGAACTCTATACGGCCCTTTCCATCTAGGAGCAAGTTTATTCCTTTAATTGGCAGGATCATCAAGGAAAACAAGATCACCTTCAGCATAGGGGTTAAAAGCAAGCTTTTGATCATAGTGAGTCTTTTGCAGTAGTTTAGATTCTTTCGACTGCTCAGCGGCCATGTCAAAAGCATGTGATAGGCGGTTAAGGACATCCTGGGCATAAGCAGCAGGTGTGCCCGGAGTTGCTTGAGTAGTGAATGGACTGCAGTTCAACAAAATGTCCACAGGCAGACGAGGTTCCCGACCATGAGCAAGGAAAAATTGAATATATCCTTCTAACAAGCATTGAGCTACACTTGTTGCATGCTGATCTTTTAAAGGAAAGAGATTCACATAGCGTGTAAAATAATCCATTACAACAAGAACATACCTGTTGCCTTGAGAAATGACTGGTAGCTTGGTGAGGTCAGTAGCAATTTTCTGGAATGGACGATCCACCACAATAGGTTGTAAAGGAGCTCTAGCTTTTGGTGTTGGAGCACTGCGAGTATGACATGTTAAACACTCTGTACAGAACTTGTAAATGTCGCGTGACATGTAAGGCCAATAGCAGATTTTTCTGGCTCTCTGCAAAGTTCGTTCAGTCCCTAAATGTCCACTGAAGACATTTCCATGCAGGTAAGTGAGGGCTGTCTGAATAAGGGATTCAGGAAGGAGCAATTGGTAAGTATAGGCTTTCTGCAGAAAGGTTTTGATTTTTCGACCCCATTTTCCAAAGTCAGGCGAGGAAACTCATACCAGAGCTTTTTCAGAGCTGACGGGGAGTATTTGATTCGTCGTGCAGTAGGTCTTCGGTTATCCATTTCTTTCCATTTCATCACAGTTCTCAGAATGACATCCGCTTGTTGTTTCTGCTTCAGTTCATCAACGTCTATTGCTAAATCTTCACAGGTTTGTCCTACAGGAACAGCTTGTTCAGGCTGTAGTTCAGAAGACCAACTGTTTTGCATGTCAGTAAATGACGTACCTTTCTGTTTCTGAGAGGTGACAAGTAAACACTGCACTCCCTTACTACTCTGAGAAGTGTCTGGTCTTCTGGATAAAGCATCAGCGTTGGCATGCTGTGCTCCTTCCCTGTGAATAATTACACAGTCGTACACATCCAGTTCTAGAATCCAACGTCCCCTTCTTCCTGTGAGATCACCATCAGCTGGACTTCAGACTCAGCAATGGTTTGTGGTCTGTGACAAATTTAAATGGGGTGCCAGGCAGAAAGTGCCTAAAGTGCCGCACAGACCAGATTATTGCCCAGAGTTCACGATCATATGTAGACCATTTTTTCTCTGAAGGACTGAGGGTGTGGCTTGCGTATGCAATCACTCTTTCTTTTCTGTCTTGAACCTGAGCGAGCACAGAGCCAATTGCATTCTGAGAAGCATCGGTGTAGAGTAAGAATGGTAGAGAAAAATCTGGATAGGCCACTACTGGATGTTCAGTTAGAGCACACTTCAGAGAGTAAAAGGCATCTTCACATTCAGGCGTCCATTGAAAAACAACTCCCTTCTGAGTGAGCAAATGCAGTGGTGCAGCTTTTTGGGCAAAGTTTTTAACGAATCATCTGTAATAGGAACAGAGACCCACAAAAGCTCTCACCTCAGTAGGTGTTCTTGGTGTTGGCCAATCTTTCAACTTTGTCCAGCTTCCTGGAATCTGGTCTGAGACCACCCTTGGTGATTACATGTCCCAGGAAAGAGACTTCATCCCGTGCAAGTTGACATTTACTGGCCTTCAGCTTTAGTCCTGCCTTTCAAAATCGAAGAAAGACATCTTCCAAACTCTGCAGATGTTCAGGAAAGGTTTTGCTAAAAACCAAAACATCATCCAAATAGATGAGGCAGATCTTCTAGTGTAGACCACGAAGCACAAGCTTCATTAAATGTTGGAAGTTAGGTGGTGCATTGGTCAGTCCCATTGGCATGACCTTAAAATGGTATAAGCCGCTGCCGGTGGTAAATGCTGTCTTCTCCCAGTCTTCTGATGCCAGCTGAACCTGCCAATAACCACTTGACAGGTCCATGGTACTAAACCAGCATGCCCCTGCCAGGCTGTCCAAAGCTTCAGAAATCCATGGTAAGGGATGCGAGTCCCGTATGGTGACAGTGTTTAATTTCCTGAAGTCAATGCAAAATCTGTAGCTGCCGTCCTTTTTCTTGACTAAAACAACAGGTGAAGCCCAAGGGCTGCAGCTCTCCTCAATGATGTCATGGGCCAGCAACTGCTGAACTTGTTTTTCTATTTCCTGATTCAAACCTGGAGAAGTCCTGGAAGCATGTTGGCGGATCAGTAGGGCATCTCCAGTTCGAATGTGGTGCTTTACAGCATCTGTGCAGCCATAGTCATGCTGTGAAACTGAGTCTACATCATCACACTATTTCTGGAAGTCCTGTAGTCTGAACTACATATGTAGCCTGCTTGTATCTGAAACGTTGTTGTACTTGAAATAACTCCACATTATAGCACATATTTCACTCACCATGTACTTCTTTGTACCAAGATTATTTTAAACAGGATTGTTTCGCCAGCTGCTGGTGCCGTGAAGACAGTCCTCCCTCCACACTCTGATCTACAGTGCACCTCAATTCAATATAGTATAGATATATATATCCATACTGTTCGCCAGGCTGCACTGATCATGCTCTATATATATATATGACACCACATACACACTGATCAAAAGAGTCTTAGTTTGAAGTGAAGAACATTTTCATTTTATTTTGTAGATTAGACAGAAAGAAATTTAATGATTGTATGTTGATGCTTTCATCTTCGCCAGAGAAGGACTGGTGCTTCTATTTCTAGTGCTTTCACAAAAAGCCCTCTCTTCCTGGCCTGCTCTGCTCTGGCCCGACCGACGCGTGATAGGACACTTTTGCTGGAGTTCGCATCACGTCGGTTGTCCATCTTGATCATGAGCTGCTGCTGCACCTTGATCTGCTCATGGTGCGCCTCCAGCTCTGCATCCTTGTGCACCTGGCTGACTGTCTTAGGACCCTGGTCTCCCCTCCTGGGCACCCAGTTATCCTGAGGAAGGGGAGAGAGAGTCAGTGACCATTGTAGAGAGAGAGAACGAGAGGCAGACAGGGATTGGGGGGCTGGGAAACTGAAAGCAAGGATGGTTTCTATTCTCCCAACACTCATGACTTACTCTTCTCAGGTCCAAGACATCCTGCAGCATGAAGCGGATTGAGAGGAGGTCTTCCTCTTTTTGATGACCTGCTCCATCAGGCTGAAGTACCGGTCCATGCAGGGCTGGTGAAAAGGTCAGACAGAACGATTAGAAAACAGTGCAGACAGCAGGTACAGAAGTAACTTTATACCACCGAGTGAAGCAACATTCCTTCAAGAAGGCTTCTGCAGATGCTCAGAAACACTTATTCAGACCACTGTCAATAGGCCTCATCACGTTGCTGGATGTTTAGCCAGGGCTCAGTCTGAGCCGGAACTGCCTTACCTTGTGGGTCTCCAAGTCCAGGTCTTTGCCGATAGTGGAGAGAAGTCGGCACAGGCACTCCAGGGACTCTTTGTGGTTCTTCAACAGCTTGACGATGCAATTGTGCATGGTGATCTTCATCAGCATCTTCACCTTGAACAGCTTCCCAATGAACCTGATGTTGCCTAGCGAGCGCTGCTGGGCCTTGCGCTTGGCCTCCTGCAGCTCGTCACATAGACGATGCCACTCCTCGCCCTGCTGCATATTGACCTATGTCTATTGTCTACATGTCTATTTATTTATTTATTTCAACATGTATTGATTGATTCATTTATGATTTTCTCTCTGTATTCATTTTTAATTTTGGCATGGATTATCCTCCATACAAAAGCAAAGGCCCGGGACAGTGCGAGCATGACTTATACAGCGCAGTGCAATCATGGTCGCTGCTTGAGACCGTCCTGCAAATAAAAACACATTGGTTGGATGTCAAATCACACATTGCTAGGACAGACCTCGAACCCGGATCTTCCGGATCGTCACCCTGCTGCTCTCCAGCTGAGCTACTCCGGCAGCGGAATATGAGCGCGGAAGGCGCTATTAACTGTGCGCTGTTTCTGCCGTCACTCATCTCCTGCAATGCCGTGTTTATGTGAGAGCTGTGACGCGCTGAAGCAGCAACTACATGTTTACTACATCTCATCTCGTGTGGGTTTCAGTGTTTGTGCAGACGATTACACTAAACGCTGAAGTATATATGTCGGCCAATAAGCGCACTGGACACCGCCCACTGGCTGTGATTGACAGAGCGGGTTTGTATGACGTCATTCACTGCTAAAATGACCGAATAAATAACGAAACGAATATGAAATAAACAGACACATGTCCCTGCCGATTCCAATGTTAGCGATTCATTGAACATGTAGGAGTATTTGCACATGAATGTATTTATTGTATGACATTAGAGATGAGATGTAGTAAACATGTAGTTGCTGCTACATCGCGTCACAGCTCTGATAAACACGGCATTGCATTGAGATCAGTTTCCGGGTTTTTCCGGAGTTTTCCCGCTTCCGCCGAGGATTGTTTAGCTAAACATCCCTAAACGCTTCCCATTCATTCTCTATGGTAGTGCTAAACCACTACGGATGTAATACTTCGTGCTGCCGCATTTACAAAAGTCGTTTAGGTACTTTGTGTGTTTTGACAGAATGACAAGCAGCTTTTTAATCCTCTGTACATCGATATAAGTGGAAATGAACGTATATATAAAGCACTCACATTAATTCTACATAGATCACATTTATGTATTTATTAGCCTTTTCAAAACATGACAAAGTGAAAATACTGTTATTTACGTCTTGTTCTTTTATATCCTATAATGTGTACGTGCTTCAGTAACTACAGGATGCACCGCTCGGGTAGTTTGTTTATTATACATGATGACTAAAGTTATATTAGGTGTAATGCAAGGTTTAAAAGTGTTTCAATTTTACACTGTATTCATTTCGTTTTGATTTAATAGTCTATCAGCACCCTGACTGTAAAAGCTTTATAATAGTTAAACAACAAATTAAATTCAAACGATAATTATTTGTATATGACATGCTATTGACATCACACAGGAGGAGAAGAAAAATGCAAAGTGAGTGAACATAAGAAAAATCTAAACCAAATCCATATTTGGTGTGACCACCCCTTCAAAACAGCATCAATTCTTCTAAGTACACTTGCACAAAGTCAGGGAGTTTTTATGCATATTGTCAGGTGTGATGATCATCAATTCAATATGTAGGTTGAAACACAATCATTAACTGAAACCGAAACAGCTGCGTAGGAGGAATAAAACTGGGTGAGGAACAGCCAAACTCCGCTAACAAGGTGAGGTTGCTGAAGACCGTTTACTGTCAAAAGTCATACACCATGGCACAACAACAAGACACAAGGTAGTTCTTCTGCATCAGCAAGGTCTCTCCCAGGCAGAAATTTCAAGGCAGACAGGGGTTTCCAGATGTGCTGTCAAAGCTCTTTGAAGAAGCACAAAGAAACCGGCAACGTTGAGGACTAGATGCAGTGGTCAGCCAAGGAAACTTACTGCAGCAGATTATGCTTACTTCCCTTCGCAATCGGAAGATGTCCAGCAGTGCCATCAGCTCAGAATTGGCAGAAAACAGTGGGACATTGGTACACCCATCTACTGTCCGGAGAAGTCTGGTCAGAAGTGGCCTTCATAGAAGATTGCGGCCAAAAAGCCACACCTACGACGTGGCAACAAGGCCAAGCGACTCAACTATGCACGAAAACACAGGAACTGGGGTGCAGAAAAATGGCAGCAGATGCTCTGGACTGATGAGTCAACATGTCAAATATTTGGCTGTAGCAGAAGGCAGTTTGTACACTGAAGGTCTGCAGAGCGGTACACGAATGAGTGTCTGCAGGCAACAGTGAAGCATGGTGGAGGTTCCTTGCAAGTTTGAGGCTGCATTTCTGCAATTGGAATTGGGGATTTGGTCAGAATTAATGGTCTCCGCAATGCTGAGAAGTACAGGCAGATACTTATCCATCATGCAATACCATCAGGGAGGCATCTGATTGGCCCCAGATTTATTCTGCAGCATGACAACGACCCCAAACATACAACGAAAGTCATTAAGAACAATCTTCAGCGTAAAGAAGATCAAGGAGTCCTGGAAGTGATGGTATGGCCCGCACAGAGTCCTGATCTCAACATCATCAAGTCTGTCTGGGATTACATGAAGAGAGAGAAGCAACTGAGGCTGCCTAAATCCACAGAAGAAATGTGGTTAGTTCTCCAAGATGTTTGGGCCAACCTACCTGCTGAGGATCCATGACAATTATTTTGATTTCCCCTGAGCCCCCTCTCTCTTAGCTCTTAACGATGTCTGCACTTACTAACTTTTACAGTCTAGGATGTAGGACTTGCATTGTTTACTGTATATTTCTTATGCACTTGTGTAAATTGGAATTTGTAATTTGCATTATGCTTTGAACTGTACTGTACTGCACTTTGTATTGCTCTTATATTTTGTAAGTTGCAAGTAGTAATACTTTAATTTATATTTAGCCCTACACAATTATAGACTATATTGTTGTGCGTATATATACAGTAATCCTACTATAATGTGTGCATATATACACACTACAGGTCAAAAGTTTTAGCTTCTGAAGGTCCCCATGTTAAGTGTAGGAGGAAAAAAAGACAGACAGACAGAGAGGTGGGTGGATTCCAAACAGCAAATCAAAATGTTCAGTCCAGACTCAGCCCCGCTCATCGCATGAGCAATCCCAACTCTTCATACATCCACTGTCGTCTTCTGAAATGTCCCCTGATCTTTTTTTTTTTTTTTGCATTTCTCCTTAATCAAAAATAAGTGCACTCCAATCTTCCTACACCTAAAAATATACACAATCACCTACTTTATTATCAGAGTGTCATATATATACTGTATATATACACACTGTTAAGAGTAATCTTACTTTGCTTCTGTTTCAGATTGATTAGACACCTTATTTTGTAGGTTGCACATTCACCAGAGAAGAATAAATTAATAAATGATTGTATGTTGATCCACTGATCTCCAGCTTTCATCGGTGCCAGAGAAGGATTGGTGCTTCAATTTTTGAAATTGTCATTTTTATTGAGGTTTTGATGTATACACTCCCCCCCCCTTCAATTTCTAATGCCAGCCATGTTTCACAGAAGTCCTCCGCTCTCTCTTCCTGGCCTGCTCTGCTCTGTCTCTACGGCGCTCCAGGGACCCCAGTGAGGGCAGGTCTTTACGGAACTTCTCCTCCTTAATATCATCTTCATCACACAGCGAGTTAAAGGTGGGAAGAGAAAAGAAAAATTAGTTTGCGATTACAGGTTTGGTAAGCTTTCCTACCCATTATCACTTATTTTCTTCTATTCTAGCTTCTATACTGTGTCTCCAGTCTATCGGCCAGCACATACCTGTCTCTTTGCCCTTGGCTCTCTCAATCTCAACGGTTTCAGTTGCCAAAAAATATGAACTCACAAATGGAACATAAGAAGGGGACTGGGACTCAAGGACTGAGGCTGGAAACGTGCAACACTTACACTGCGCTGCTATCCTGCTGCAGCTGGCAGAGACTGGCATATTTAAGTACTGTACTGATGCCTCAATGTGCCACAATTTAGAAACACCAAGATCAGACAACCCGTGTTTAACAGAGATGCCAAGCTGTTGAGGGTCAAGTATGGGAACTACCTACCCTGCTCAGCGGGCTTAGAGCTAGAGTCGCTGCTGCAGCCCTTGGTCCAGCTCGGCCTGCCAGGACCCAGATGCTGGTTATTGGAGTGCATCGCTCCGGGCTGCAGGAGAGTGAGAAAAACAGGCAACAGAGCATGCAAATGAGTCCTTTCCCCACATACAGAAAGGCTTCAGCTGAACAACTTTGCACTTTATCATGTTTTCACATGTCAAATAACACTCAGTTGATGTTTTCAATCAAAAAGACGTTCCTGAGGATCAGTCGACGCAAACTGGGACGTCTTCTAATAACTGGCTCAGTGGACAGGTAACACACACACAGCATTCAACTACAATCACAATTACAAAGCAACTGACAAGAAACATGCAACATAGTATACAAGTACAAATGAGACCGTTCAATATCAGCATTAAACACATCCATCAGAACATTGCAGAAAATAAGAATATAAAACTCTAGGGTCCTCTACACAAGCAGGGGGCTGCATACCTCCTCCAGGACCACATCGCTAATGTGGAGTTTCTGCATGCCGGCACAGATGGACTCTAAGTCCAGCAGGAACTGCTGCTCACATTTATTCTTCTCAGTCTCCTTGGAAAGAAGGGATGGAAAGAAATGCCAAAAAATGCTACAGTTGTTCAATTTCACCACAATACGTGTGTCGATTATATATAACTATTATTATTTATTTATTAGCAGACACCCTTATCCAGAGTGACTTATAGAGAATACATATATATATATATATATATATATATATATATATATACATACACTCACCTAAAGGATTATTAGGAACACCATACTAATACTGTGTTTGACCCCCTTTCGTCTTCAGAACTGCCTTAATTCTACATGGCATTGATTCAACAAGGTGCTGAAAGCATTCTTTAGAAATGTTGGCCCATATTGATAGGATAGCATCTTGCAGTTGATGGAGATTTGTGGGATGCACATCCAGGGCACGAAGCTCCCATTCCACCACATCCCAAAGATGCTCTATTGGGTTGAGATCTGGTGACTGTGGGGGCCAGTTTAGTACAGTGAACTCATTGTCATGTTCAAGAAACCAATTTGAAATGATTCGACCTTTGTGACATGGTGCATTATCCTGCTGGAAGTAGCCATCAGAGGATGGGTACATGGTGGTCATAAAGGGATGGACATGGTCAGAAACAATGCTCAGGTAGGCCGTGGCATTTAAACGATGCCCAATTGGCACTAAGGGGCCTAAAGTGTGCCAAGAAAACATCCCCCACACCATTACACCACCACCACCAGCCTGCACAGTGGTAACAAGGCATGATGGATCCATGTTCTCATTCTGTTTACGCCAAACTCTGACTCTACCATCTGAATGACTCAACAGAAATCGAGACTCATCAGACCAGGCAACATTTTTACAGTCTTCAACTGTCCAATTTTGGTGAGCTTGTGCAAATTGTAGCCTCTTTTTCCTATTTGTAGTGGAGATGAGTGGTACCCGGTGGGGTCTTCTGCTGTTGTACTGGTGTTCCTAATAATCCTTTAGATCATGTATTTAGTTGCTTTTCCCAGAATCCTTTGTGCAAATACGCAATACGCAAATTACAGGGACTGTGATTGGCTCCCTGACATTACCCACACTGCGACTGATGCTACCTATTTCACTACCCATCAAAGAGCCATAATATGTGTGTGTCTGTCTGTCTGTCTGTCAAAGTATGTGTGTGTGTGTGTCTGTGTGTCTGTCTGTCTGTCTGTGTGTGTGTGTGAAAGTGTGTGTGTGTCTGTCTGTCTGTCATGTAACTTGCACATCTGTGAGGGCACCATTAATGCAGAAAGAGATGTACACATATTGTTTCTTTTCCATATATATGTATTTATGTATGTATGTCCAATTGCTTTGACAATACAAATGCACTGAATTGAGAGAGAGAGACAGACAGACAGACACTAACACACCCACCCACCCACTCACACACACACACACACACACACACACACACTCTCTCTCTCTCTCACACACACACACACACACACACACACACATACACACACACTCTCTGAAATTCAAATTCAAATTCAAATTGCTTTATTGGCATGACAGTTATACATTTGTATTGCCAAAGCATTATCAGAAAATAAGAAGATAAATAATAATTTAAAAAAATATAGATATAAACAACAATGTAACAATATTTAAACAATACAGGAAATACATATATTTATAAATCACTCCCCACCCTCCACCCTCATACAACACAAATGCAAACAGAACAGGTTCCCTCCCCACCCCTCCCTCAAGCAGGCATGGTGTCTATACAGTATCCTGTCCCTCAGGCTGGTGTCACAGGCTGTCCCTCAGGCTGTGACAGGTGGACACATATTGGGCAGCCAGTGGGGCTGTGTGTCCCTCTCCCAGCACTACCAACAGTTTTTCTGTGTCAGTCACTTTGGGGAATTGTGGGATGGAGAGAGTGATTTTATTAATACAATTGTCCTGTGTTTGGGAGTATTTTTCACAGGTCAGTAGAAAGTGCATCTCTGTCTCGACCTCTCCTGTCTCACAGTGACCACAGATCCTTGCGGGCACCTTGCGGGCGCTGCAGGATTTCAGTCCTTCACGACGTAGTGTTACCAATTGTTTTCTTGGTGACTATGCTCCCAGCTGCCTCCAGCTGATTCCTCACCGTTCTCATGATCATTGAAACTCCACGAGGTGATCTTGCATGGAGCCCCAGACCGAGGGAGACTGACAGTTATTTTGTCAGTCATAAAAAGCCTCTTTGATCTTTAGAAGGCTTAAATAGCCAGGGAACACAACAAATGCATCCAGCAGTTTAGTGAGAGCAAGTGGCACCTTGCAATCTGCACGGCATACAGCATTCTTGCTCAGATGTTCAGGATCACCGATAGAATACATGAAGTGTCCGCTGGCAAAATATCACAATTTCGCAAAGCAAGGCACACTGTCTGTTCAACAGTGAGGGCATTACTCCGGTGAGTGGCATTGGAGACGTCTGGCCCTAGAAGCTGGCAAAGATGCTGAATTCCCTCAGATGAGAATCGATATCTGTCATAGAGAGCGTCACCGGGTGAGCTAGAGGAGTACGGTCTCTAAACCCCCTCGCCCTGCGGAGTGAGCCTCTCACAACCCGTGCGCCAAAGTTGATTGGGTCCCGACAAGATTGTGGGCGGAGAGGCGGTGCTTACATAGGGTAACATCAAGTTAAGCACCAAGAGATGCAGTGTAAATTGCCATGACAGCATACCTCGGGTAAAACGTATCCACCTTCCGTAGTACGGGTTAATCGGGAAGTTACACCCAACGTCACAAAGTTACTCCTGAAGTTACCTGGATAAGCCAGTTACATCGCTTCATAGTACACCCCTCTGGGCTATATAATTATGAAACCTTTTCATTTATTTGTCTCAGTAGTTGGTTGGTGGAAGGATAAGGAGGGTGTGCTGGAGAGCGAGAGCCTGCTTACACAGATAAGGACATTTCTTCTGGACAACAACCCCCCCAGCATTGACCCACATCTTGCCTGTCTTGTGTGTTCTAACGCCCCTACCATGCACCCCGCTATAATATATATAGTTTATATATACAGTACTGTACAAAAGCTTGAGGCAGTTGTGAAAAAAATGCTGTAAAGTAAGAATGCTTTCAAAAATAGACATGTTAACAGATTATATTTATCAATTAACTAGATGCAAAGTGAGTGAACACAAGAAAAATCTACATCAAATCAATATTTGGTGTGACCACCCTTTGCCTTCAAAACAGCATCAATTATCCTAGGTACACTTGCATAAAGTCAGGGATTTTTAAGTCACATAGTCAGGTGTGTGATTAAACAATTATACCAAACGGGTGCTAATTTAAGTCATTTGTTAAGCCTACCCTACACCAGGCATAAATGGGAAAAAGTATGTTTTGCTATAGAAACTGACATGAAACCAACATGGCAGCAGATATGCCAGTTCATTTTGCATTTTTAAAGGGCATTTCATCGAGGAAAGATATTAAAGGACAGGTGTAGACAAACTGGTATTTTGTCCCTCTGTGCCAGCCATACTGTGATGACGTGTGATGACACCAGCGTGTGCATGTCATGGAAATATATACCTAATACCGATATACATGCTTGCACCTTGGTCTGGTGGTTAATAAAGGTTACCTACTGTTCTCCAATACAAGTGCCTCCACTTGAAAAATAGAAGTTTATTTAGGTTCCATATGCCATGTGCTCTTCAGAATGGGACATGGGAAATGCCATTTCTTCACCTCCTCATCCAGGCTCTCCTGAATATCTTAAAGCGAGAGAGGAAAAAACAAGCGATATTACTTGGAAGCCTTTATGAATACATGAGTCCCTGCTCCTTTCCCCGGCTACATCATAGAGGTTTTATTCCATTTGTCAAAGGTTTAATTCTGCATTCTGTCTAACAAGATGTTAGAAACACGCCATCGACCCTTCAAAGCCAATGGATGAAGCGTGTGTCCACTCCCCACCAACTGACCAGAGAGATCTTGGTCTTCTCCTCCTGCTGACCCTCCTCCTCTTTCCAGACACCCCATGAATGTAGCATTGTGTGAAATTAACCCCCAGGGCAATTTCCTCATCACTCCCCCTAATTTGTCCTCAAGATGGAGAACACTTTTAAAATTAAATCCCTTTCAAGACTGCCATGGAGGAGAAAATGGAAACCTCTGCATTTAAAACCTAGATATGGTTTGAATGGCATCAAGCACCATGAAAACATAACCAAGATTTCCTGCAGATCTGGCTTGCAATTCCTAAATGTTGAAGTTACCTGAAGTTATAAAATGGTGATGAAAGACACCTCAATTGGTCATCAATTTGCTAAGATTTGGTACACATTTCTAGTAATCTATACTACAGTAGTATATTCTTAAAATATAACCATCTATTTTCAACTGACTCTGTATCCAGTGTGCTCCAGTCTATCTCTTCTAAGTGCCGCTTCATACCTTCAAGGTTTGCTTTTCTAAAATTGTAGACCATTGTTTTAGACTTGGACCTTGTTTTTTGAAAGAATGTCTCAAAGCTAACCATATTGTGATCACAAGTTGCCATTGGTTCTCTAACTAGTGTCCCTCTGACTCTGTCTTGGTCATTTGAAAATATCAAGTCAATGTATGCTCTCTCCCTGGTTGGTTCCCTGACAAATTGAGTTAGAAAGCAGTCATTTACCATCTCAACCATTTCTATGTCTGCTTCTGTAGTCCCACTGGGCTTTCCCAGTCTAAGTTTGGGAAATTGAAATCCCCCATTATAAAAGCCACATCCTTGCTACATGCAGTCCTGATTACATTGTACAATGCAGCATCTTTCTGAATATCTGAGTTGGGTGGCCTGTAACACACTCCTACCATTAATCCTCAAGATCTTGTTTAAAAGTTTAACCCACAAATATTCTGTTTTGTTACTGGGATTTAATTTGAGTTCTTCTGCCTCAATGTCATTATTCACATATAATGCTACCCCACCCCCTCTTTGATTTTGCCTGTCTCTCCTAAACTGTGTGTTTCCTTCCAACTTGTATTCATCCCCATCATTTTCTGAAAGCCATGTTTCCGTCACTCCTACAACATCATAGTCACATGCTAGTACTGTGGCTTCCAAGTCTAACATCTTATTCCTTATACTCCTGGCATTGAGGTACAAACATTTCAGGACTTTCCTACTAGCAGTTTCCCTTGGTTTTCTTTCCTTAGAGGAACATCTCCCATTGTCAGAGCTCCCTGCCCCCCTGGTTCCTAGTTTAAATGATTCTCAATTTCACTGCACATACGCTCTCCCAATGCATTAGCCCCCCTTCTGTTTAGATGTAGACCGTCCAGTTTGTACAGGTCCCATCTATCCCAGAAGAAAGACAAATGCTCCATAAACCTAAACCCCTCTTCCCTACACCAGGATTTCAACCACGTGTTAAACTTTCTATTCTCTGCCTGTCTCCCTGGCCTGGCACGTGGTACTGGAAGTATTTCAGAGAAAAATACCGTGGAGGTTCTGCTCTTTAGTTTTGTTCCTAACTCTTTAAAATTGTCTTGCAGAACCTCTGTCCTACCTTTTCCTATGTCATTGGTTCCAATGTGGACCATGACCAGTGGATTCCCCCCGGCTTTGGCCAGTAGCCCGTCTACTAGTTTAGGGAGATCTGCAACCTGAGCACCAGGCAGGCAAGATACCATGCGGGTCTCCTTGTCACTAGAACACACTGTGTGATCTACACCTCTAAATATTGAGTCTCCTACTATAACTACCTCCTTCTTCTGGGGGGGAGTGGGTACCATTGTGCTCTGGTGCTCAACTGCACCCCCATCACCCTCTGAGCTGTCACTGTCCAGCTCGGTGTGTAGTTCAATACTCAGCTGCATGGCCAAACCATCGATTGCCAGGCTAATGAATGTGCAGAGAACAAAACGATAGGCCGATCGTGTTTTATTTAAATGGGGACGGATTAGGCGGTACCGCCTAAAAACAAATATTAATTATCTTTTAAACGATTAGAGATAAAGACGCGGTTTTCTTGTACCTGTGTAGCTGAGATTCCGCTGAAAACGTCTATACATATGCGGTTTGTTTACCTCTCGTACTTCCTGGTTTTAGAAATCCACTACGCAATGCAGCACATGGGGCTGAATCGCCCAATGGAGAGGACGCTGGCGTGTCATGTGCCTGAGACCTGACTCATAGCCAATCCAGAGAAGCCTGCCTGAGGCTGCTGTGGAACAGGTCAGGTGACAGGTTCTGTTACAGACGAGCAGGCAGAGAGGTGGAGGGGCAGAGCTGGCAGGGAGAGAGAGGCAGATACAATTCAGCTCATATCTCAGCTGTTAGAGATGCTACTGTCACGTATGAGGTGTCTCTGGATTCAGAACAGCTATTCATATATACATGTATTATGTACTTATAACACAGTATATATTATATTATTATATTTGATCATATATTATAGGGCTTAGAATAACTCAAGAGGAAATAGAAATGAATTTTCACCTGGGTCAGTTTGAAAAAAGGGGCATTATTTCAGTGTTATGTATATATATTATTGTAAAACAATAATATATATATATATATATATATATATATATATATATATATATATATATATATATACACTCACCTAAAGAATTATTAGGAACACCATACTAATACTGTGTTTGACCCCCTTTCGCCTTCAGAACTGCCTTAATTCTACGTGGCATTGATTCAACAAGGTGCTGAAAGCATTCTTTAGAAATGTTGGCCCATATTGATAGGATAGCATCTTGCAGTTGATGGAGATTTGTGGGATGCACATCCAGGGCACAAAACTCCCGTTCCACCACATCCCAAAGATGCTCTATTGGGTTGAGATCTGGTGACTGTGGGGGCCAGTTTAGTACAGTGAACTCATTGCCATGTTCAAGAAACCAATTTGAAATGATTCGACCTTTGTGACATGGTGCATTATCCTGCTGGAAGTAGCCATCAGAGGATGGGTACATGGTGGTCATAAAGGGATGGACATGGTCAGAAACAATGCTCAGGTAGGCCGTGGCATTTAAACGATGCCCAATTGGCACTAAGGGGCCTAAAGTGTGCCAAGAAAACATCCCCCACACCATTACACCACCACCACCAGCCTGCACAGTGGTAACAAGGCATGATGGATCCATGTTCTCATTCTGTTTACGCCAAATTCTGACTGTACCATCTGAATGTCTCAACAGAAATCGAGACTCATCAGACCAGGCAACATTTTTCCAGTCTTCAACTGTCCAATTTTGGTGAGCTTGTGCAAATTGTAGCCTCTTTTTCCTATTTGTAGTGGAGATGAGTGGTACCCGGTGGGGTCTTCTGCTGTTGTAGCCCATCCGCCTCAAGGTTGTACGTGTTGTGGCTTCACAAATGCTTTGCTGCATACCTCGGTTGTAACGAGTGGTTATTTCAGTCAAAGTTGCTCTTCTATCAGCTTGAATCAGTCGGCCCATTCTCCTCTGACCTCTAGCATCAACAAGGCATTTTCGCCCACAGGACTGCCGCATACTGGATGTTTTTCCCTTTTCACACCATTCTTTGTAAACCCTAGAAATGGTTGTGCGTGAAAATCCCAGTAACTGAGCAGATTGTGAAATACTCAGACCGGCCCGTCTGGCACCAACAGCCATGCCACGCTCAAAATTGCTTAAATCACCTTTCTTTCCCATTCAGACATTCAGTTTGGAGTTCAGGAGATTGTCTTGACCAGGACCACACCCCTAAATGCATTGAAGCAACTGCCATGTGATTGGTTGGTTAGATAATTGCATTAATGAGAAATTGAACAGGTGTTCCTAATAATCTTTTAGGTGAGTGTATATATATATATATATATATATATATATATATATATATATATATATATATATAAGATATCGAGTCTCCTTCTGTTCTGGGGGGAGTGGGCACCATGGTGCTCTGGTGCTCACCTGCCATCCCATCACCCTCTGAGCCGTCACTGTCCAATTCAGTGTCCAGCAGTTGGAACTTGTTGGGCATTTCTAGCTCTTGGGGTGTCTCTAGGGGTTGTGCGTGCCATTTTCCGCGGTTATGACCTACTGTAACCCAGCAGTTCTCTACGCTGTCCTGCTCTCCTAGGTTTTGGCTGCACACCATCTCTCTCATGGGCAGATTGTCCAATTCTTCTATATCCCCAATGTAGCGCAGATCAACAACCTGATCACAAACCTTGATCTCTAGGATTTCAACATGCTGACAACGTTCACAAATGAAATCTTTTTATATGAGTTCATCCAGGAAGGCAATCATCTTGCAAACCCAACACTGTAGTGGCCACATGCTTCTAAACGTTAGTTTTTGTTATTGTTAAGGACAGCATTGATTATAATGTAAGTCCCTTAAAGAACAGCCACAGTGGTTTTATTAATTAATGGAACGTTTTTGTTATTTAATACTGAAACGCCTCTTTTTTGTGAGAGATGGGTCTCTTGCAAAATGCATACATCTGCCTGATCACTCTCCTGTAAGACTGCACTTAACAACATTTTTCATTCTACTTGCCTAGCATTACTAGTACTCATATTGTTAATTTGATTTCCCCTACGCTCATTTTCCCTTGGCCCTTGCCTGTGACCTAACATCTTGTCTGCATTTGGCTCTTACAATCCAGGATGTAAGTGCTCATTTTTTGTATTCACTTGTGTAAATTGGAATTTGTAAAGTATTTGCTTTGAATTGCACTTTATTATGTAAATTTGAATTTGTAATGTTTTATGCCTTGGGCTGAACTGTATTTTTGCACTTTGTATTGCGCTTATATTTTGTAAGTCGCCCTGGATAAGGGTTTCTGCCTAGAAATAAATAATAATAATAATAATAATAATAATAATAATAATAATAATAATAATAATAATAATAATAATAATAATATTCTGGGGTTATGGGGCTCTCTGTGAGTTCTGGGATGAGGTACCACCGGGGAGCGGTGATTGGGCCATGCGAGTGACGAGGGCAGGGGGTGACGTCACTCTGATGTGTTCCGGGTCAGAACTGAGACTGGGGGACACGGGGTCCATGACAATTCGTCCCCATGATAATTAGTCCGCGACAATTGGTCCCTGTGACAATTGATCCCTGATGACAATTAATCCCCGCGTCAATTTGCCCCCATCATTATATGTTCCCCACTTTTTGCATTTGTAACCATGAGTGCATTCACTTATTATAGAGCCATAGAACACATATACACTCACCTAAAGGATTATTAGGAACACCATACTAATACTGTGTTTGACCCCCTTTCGCCTTCAGAACTGCCTTAATTCTACATGGCATTGATTCAACAAGGTGCTGAAAGCATTCTTTAGAAATGTTGGCCCATATGGATAGGATAGCATCTTGCAGTTGATGGAGATTTGTGGGATGCACATCCAGGGCACGAAGCTCCCGTTCCACCACATCCCAAAGATGTTCTATTGGGTTGAGATCTGGTGACTGTGGGGGCCAGTTTAGTACAGTGAACTCATTGTCATGTTCAAGAAACCAATTTGAAATGATTCGACCTTTGTGACATGGTGCATTATCCTGCTGGAAGTAGCCATCAGAGGATGGGTACATGGTGGTCATAAAGGGATGGACATGGTCAGAAACAATGCTCAGGTAGGCCGTGGCATTTAAACGATGCCCAATTGGCACTAAGGGGCCTAAAGTGTGCCAAGAAAACATCCCGCACACCATTACACCACCACCACCAGCCTGCACAGTGGTAACAAGGCATGATGGATCCATGTTCTCATTCTGTTTACGCCAAATTCTGACTCTACCATCTGAATGTCTCAACAGAAATCGAGACTCATCAGACCAGGCAACATTTATCCAGTCTTTAACTGTCCAATTTTGGTGAGCTTGTGCAAATTGTAGCCTCTTTTTCCTATTTGTAGTGGAGATGAGTGGTACCCGGTGGGGTCTTCTGCTGTTGTAGCCCATCCGCCTCAAGGTTGTACGTGTTGTGGCTTCACAAATGCTTTGCTGCATACCTCGGTTGTAACGAGTGGTTATTTCAGTCAAAGTTGCTCTTCTATCAGCTTGAATCAGTCGGCCCATTCTCCTCTGACCTCTAGCATCAACAAGGCATTTTCGCCCACAGGACTGCCGCATACTGGATGTTTTTCCCTTTTCACACCATTCTTTGTAAACCCTAGAAATGGTTGTGCGTGAAAATCCCAGTAACTGAGCAGATTGTGAAATACTCAGACCGGCCTGTCTGGCACCAACAACCATGCCACGCTCAAAATTGCTTAAATCACCTTTCTTTCCCATTCAGACATTCAGTTTGGAGTTCAGGAGATTGTCTTGACCAGGACCACACCCCTAAATGCATTGAAGCAACTGCCATATGATTGGTTGGTTAGATAATTGCATTAATGAGAAATTGAACAGGTGTTCCTAATAATCCTTTAGGTGAGTGTATGTGTATAATATAGTAGGCAGGCTTTATAAATATATATATATAAATACACACACACACACAACTATTTTGTATTATTTATTATATGTTTTTAATTGATACATTAATCTGATACTATAACCCCAGTAATTAAGTTTTATACAATTAGTTTTGACAGCTGGCTGTGAGTGAAGGGTATGGTGTCGCTTAGTGGAACAGGTGCACCCCATTAGCTGTCAGTGGCTATGTACTCAAACACGCGTGATAATAAAGTGCAAACAATCATACAATTAATATTCAATTAGTGATAAAAAGTGATAATAAACCAATTAGTGAATTAATAAGAAAATAATAAAGAATACATAAGTGCATAAGTGAATTAAAGAGATATACAAAACACTGGGCACCCTTTGCGACATACACATTTGTTTAAACATTTGTTATTTTTCGCTATTGTGCACAGTTAAACATTTATCATATATTCATTAATATTGTACCTTCTTAAGTCTTGTACCAAAATTCTCATAACCGGCCCCTGTCCCCAAATTAGAATTTAGATTTGAAAGCTTGTTAAAATAAAACATGGTTATTATTTGTATTAAACCCTTCATGTGTGTCCCCCCATTTTCCACATAAAATCTCATAACCGACATCCTAAGGGATTTGTGTATGAAAACAGCATTTCAATAAAGTTATGAATGAGGTGAAAGATCAAGGCCTTGTGTCAGTGAACACCACAGACCCAGGTAAGGACTGATTAATATTTTCTTAAAAATATTAATTTAACTTAGAAGTGCCTGTTAGCACATTGCTGTAGCACATAACCAACACCCAAGGAAAAAAATGAAACTGAAATATTAAAGGAGTATGAACGTATTTGACCAAAAACGGACTCTTTCTCAATGCTAATTTAGTTTTGAGCAAGAAATAAAATGGTTGCCACATGTGTTAAAATGGACAAGAAAGTGGAATTTCTCACAGCCGACACCATGCAATTGATTTCATAGCTGACACTTTTCAGGAGATAGAAAATGTGTTGGTTGTGATAAGTTGGTGTCGGTTATTATTTTATAGTGTATTTTATTCAAATTCTTAGTTCAGTTGTTTGGTATTTCATGTTTTTATTTCTGTGTGTTTTCTAAAGCCAGTTTTAATGTTCATTATAATATTGGGCAAAGTTAAATGTAGCTGTAAAATCAGAAAAGTAGTATTATAGAACTGTAGAGGTTAAGGGTAAGTCTGAGGCCTTTAGCTAAAGCCTGACAATGGACAGCGGTTGAAAATGAGCTTTGGCATTTTTAAACATTTGTGTTTGCCATTATACAAAAAATAAGAAATTACAAAGAAGTAAGATAATTTGTGTCCGTGACTAGTGTGGTATTTCCAGAGTGGGAAAACAGTTATAACTGACTGTAGCACAAATAAAACAAGTAAATCGCCATTTTTCTTAAGTTTTTTTTTTTCTTCCTGTGGGACACTAGTTTGGGTGTTTATTCCCAGTTCCACAAACACTGCCCCAGCGTAACACTACTGTGGGTTTAAAGGGGACCCTTAATACTATAAATTGGACCTAACATAATTTTGGAGCCATTTGGAGCCTCTCGTGATTTTATTATTATTATTATTATTATTATTATTATTATTATTATTATTATTATTATTGTTGTTGTTGTTGTTGTTGTTGTTGTTGTTGTTGTTGTTGTTGCATTTCTCTTTATACTTCTTTTAGTACATGTCTTAATGCTACTGGGCACTGCAGCATGTACAGTGAGGAGCGGCCTGTCCATGCCCACAGAAGTGTATGTGTTACCTGTAGCCTTGATGTAGTGCTGCCCAGTTACAGAATGTAATGTTACCTCGTTACCATTTTTGGATGTGCTATTTATGTTTCTTCCAGATCAAATAGACAGAAATAAATAAAAGAAAAATAATGTCCTTCCTGGGTAAACAGAGTGGAATTCGGTTCAACCCCCCAGCCATCGTCTTAATGTATGAAGATGAAGCGCTGAAGAAGATGTGGAAGCGTGTGATGTCTGAACTTCTCCATGTCTTCAGACGAATTGGCAGGCCTGTGCACAGCTGAACAGTACTGAAAACGACAAAGGATTCAGACCAGTGTTCAGTGTGCGACCCCTTGTTTTTCAATGATCGTGTAGCGCGACTCCTTCACCCGCGAAACACAGCAATTCAGCGAAAACCGGCCGTGAAGAGCGAGCTGCGCATGCCCGGAAATAAAAATCGGATCACGGTGTAAAAGTCGTGCAGTGAGAGCCGGGCTAAAGGCTGCTGTTCGCTTGTGGATGCTAACCGTTGGCGTGACTCAATTCAGTTTGTTTGGACACAAATGGAAATTGGGCTTTAAGGCATTCAGGACAGAAAACAGGAGACACGTATTCACACAGAGAGTTTTTACAATCTGGGACAAACTTCCCAGCGATGTGGTTGAAGCTGCAAACTTGGGACATTCAACAAGAGACTGGAAAGCATCCTTGGATCACTTAGTTATTAATGGACATCAAACGAGCACGATGGGTCGATCTGCTGTGTTTTGTAAATGTATGATCTTACGATATCTGTTCGCTTATGACATCACAGTTGCCATGATTCGATGAGTTTTGCTTTGGAGCTCTGATAGCTCTGTTGGTGTATGGAGAATTAGCGAGTGGTCGTAGTTTTACAGTGAGAAACTCATTCTGAGTAGCAATATAATTTTCGAGTATTATCAGGATAAAATAATGAAAGGGATTGTGGACTTTCGTCTGATAGACAATCCCAGACTCAGGTAGGTCGTTTCATTAGTCAATGGGGTTTCTCTTATTGCAACAGGGTATGCTAAGCCTACATTTTGTGTGTAATAATGAAAGTAAAGTGTACAATGTGCGCACAAAATGTGACTAATAATGTATATGTTTTTCCGCCAGCTATTGTATTGAATCTTTTTCCATGTGATAATTAATTCACTGTCTTTGATAGATTCATAGTGAAACTGAAATATGGTATACACATGGTACCATGGTGTAAAATTTCAAACAAAGCTCTACGCTGGATGTATGTATATGCCACTGTACAGTTTCTGTTCACCTACCTTTGGCTGGCTATATATGCCCGTGC
The DNA here is from genome assembly GCF_036373705.1 of Amia ocellicauda. Taxonomy (NCBI): domain Eukaryota; kingdom Metazoa; phylum Chordata; class Actinopteri; order Amiiformes; family Amiidae; genus Amia; species Amia ocellicauda. The sequence continues at coordinate 52,591,624 of NC_089854.1, forward strand.
AGTTACAGTATGTGAAGTCTATACATGATCTTCAATTCAAAGTTTTAAAGCATGTATGTCATTCAATTCTTAGCTATCATTTGTCTGTTCTCTAAATGTTTATAAATGTTATTTGGTGCCATGGGTGCATAAACGGGCTAAGTGCTTATATTCTATAAAAGGGCTTTTTGTTGCAGGATGATGTACCAATTTTTTCTTTAAATATACATTAATACTAAGGAAACCTTGCTGATTACTGCTTAAAAAAGGTTTACAGAATACAGAATTAACTGCAGTCTGTTTTATAGATATTTGTGTCGTTTTTTTTCTTTGTTTCCTAGATTAGATTGAACCTATAGACTAGTCACGAACTCCAGGGCTGTATTATAAAATTCTAGAAAGGGTTTAAGAGAATGAGAACACAGTTACAATTAATAGCAAAAAAAAAAAACAAAAACCTTCCAGTATTCAGTGTGTGCTTTGCAACTTTATCCAGAGTTAGACATTTTTTTTACAGCTGTAGCATAGGCTGCAAATGGCAGTTTCTTCTTGAAGTGCAACTTAATTCCAAGAAGTGGAACTGTGAGCCTTCAGAATTACAAATTATTTTCTTACCTGGATATTTTTATTTGTTTTATTGTTTTTGTCTTTTTTTGTTCTTCATTTTTTCCTGGTATTTCCACAGGGCACAGAGAGAACTGCTGCACCTGGAGTCCATGATGGATAAGGTGAGGAACCCTTCAGGATTTGAAACTGTCCTTGCATGATGAAGTCAGTTTAACATTATTTGCATTCCTGTAATTCTTAGCAGAGTATATTGGTAACCCATATGGCTGTAGGCCAGTGTGCATGTAAACACATTCATCTGTCTAAATGAATTGTAGGTGTGATTCTTCCTGTAAAAGTTTCCCTTTGAATATCCAACAGCTAATGTAAAGTGTCCACTTTAGTATAGCTCAAGTAAGCAATTCAGAGATTGTGTGCAATGAGAATCTATTTAGATTAATGTGCTGAGCCCTGCGTTGCCCTGAGCAGCCAACTGACTCTTTGTCCCCCCAGCCCTCAAGAAGGGGCACCTGGAGCTCCCAGCAGGACCAGAGGAAGCAGCCACGTAAGATCATTACTGGAGTATCATTCACAGCTGAGGTGAAGCTCCACAAGACAGAGAAGGCCTGGAAGCCAAACATAAGGAAGGCTACCACAGAGGACACTGAGACCATCAAGACAGAGGTATGTAGGAGCAGTGGACACGGTTCTTGTTTGTGGGGTGGGATAAATAACTAGCTAGTCTTAAAGGGGATTGTGGGTAAACTTGGTGCCCCTGTAATGATCTTGTCTGGACCTCTAATGATGGAGAAGCGGAATTGAGAGACTACATATGCTCACAAGCACCCACCTCTCCAGTACAAATAAAACCATGGACTTGGCCAAGGTTTACAGAACTAACCCTTTTTCCTTCCTTCCCTCCTCCCTCCTTTCCCCTTCACCAGGAGCTATTTTGCAGGATGCGCAGTATCCTGAACAAGCTGACCCCACAGATGTTCCATCAGCTGATGCGTCAAGTGACCGAGCTGACCATTGACACAGAGGAGCGGCTCAAGGGTGTCGTTGACCTAATCTTTGAGAAGGCCATCTCCGAACCCAACTTCTCTGTCACATACGCCCATATGTGCTGCTGCCTTATGGAGGTGAGAGAAGGAGTGTGGCAGGGGTGAGAGTGAGGTAAAAGAGGGAGGCAGGGAATGATAGAAGGTTGCAAAGATGCTACATGGATCAGATTCGTTTTGCTATGGAGTTGCATGAATCCTGGACCCCTGTTCATCTGTGGGTTTTCTCTCTGTACCTGTTAAAGCAAGAAGCTAGCCTACCACACAGACCATGCTTAGCTAATTCAAGTTTCCATCTTGCTTATGGTTTATGTTCTCCCTCCTCCTCTTTCTGTAGCTCCACGTCCCTACCACTGGCAAGCTGGGCGTGACTGTGACTTTACGCCAGCTGCTGTTGAGAAAATGTAAGACAGAGTTTGAGAAGGATCAGGGTGGCGCCGAGGTCGTTGAGAAGAAGCAGAAGGAGCTGGATGCATGCTTGGTAATAAAAACTAAATTAATATTTTTTAAATGTAAAGTACTGAAATTTGATAGTCCTTTATTGTAAATAAGGCACAGGTTGGTTGTGCAATCTCAGTATGAATAACATACACATATGTTAGTCCCAGTGAGAGATCGAGATCAGGCAAGAGAAAGTTTTATGTGATCCTGCAGATTCAGCCCGAGTTCAGCCAATCAGCAGAAGAAGGCACTGCTGAGGTCTCGCGGACTCCAACTTTAAAGGGGCAGCTACAGTTCATGAGCTGTGTGAGTGACACAGCAGCAACACCATCGTGTGATTAACTGCATCAACACAGAATTGTTCCTGTTAGAAAACGCAGGGGGACGGGGGCTGTACCTGCAATTAACATTAAGTTTCTGATGTCAACTCTACCAAACCAGTGTGGAGTCCAAAAACACATTTTAGCCGCCAGCAATATTATTTGGCCCCCAAAGCCCCCCAAATTAATTATAAATATATATTTTTAAAAAATGCTAAAAGTCCCAAATGCAATTTTCCAAGAAGGAAGTGACCCAACCTAAATAATGCAAAAGTTACATTTTAACTTAATCAACTTAACTTGTTATGCAAGTGGCGCCCAGCAGCAGATGGAGAAAAACGACACCAGTCAAGTAATTCATTTCAACAGTAATAATTTTGACTTCATTGACTTTACAAACAACAGGAGGGATTAATTGGAGTCTGTTTCTTCTGAGACAAGGCCCATATAACATAACTTCACTGGCTGAGGTAGGATATGTGGCTTAACAGCATCTGATTTTATTTTTTATTAGGCCTAGTTACAATTGCAACTGGCCAGATAGGTAGCATCCTACATAAAACAATAATTAAAAGAAAAAGAGGCAATGTCTGTGTCTTAATGTCTGTATCGGGAGTCTGGATAACCTGCTCCTGTAATGACAAAACAAACAGAAAATACTGTCAGCATGAGACCTAAAATAGCCCTGGATAAGCACCAATTATAATTATAATAATAATAATGATAATAATAATAATAATAATAATAATAATAATAATAATGATCATAATAATCACAATAATGTTAGGAGCCTATATGACTATTTATTAAATACTAAGTTACTTACTTAATGGGAAAAGTTGCATTTCCCCTCAGACACGATCTTTTGGATGTCAGGTGAGAGGGATGTGATTCTGATGCGCAGGCAGTCCTTGATTGACTCGTGTGAAAGCCAGTTCCTGTCATGAGTCTTCATTGCATTCAGAGAGGAAAATGAGGACTCACAGGTGTACGTTGGTCCAAAGATTGTTAGCACATAAAACGCAAGTTTCTTTATTATGCTGTATTCCTCTGAGCATGCCACCCAAAACGCACACAAGGACTCGGCACTCCTATGCGCATCCCTGATTTGGCTCGACGTCTGGAATTCAGTCAGCTCATAGGGGCGCCTTATCCAGCGAGGATATCGTTGTCTTATCAAGGGAGGAGAATTCTCCACCTGGACGGACTGTGAAAGGATCACGTACAAACGCAATGATGTCCTTGGGCATGCTGTAGTCTTCAAATCTGGTGTAGAAGTTGTCCCTCAGCTGCTTGATAAAATCTTTCATCACCTCTGTGACAATACTGCAGCCTGGTCCCTTTGCCTGTCGTTTCTTCAGTGTGCTGAAGTGCAGTAGCCTTCCAGATGACAAGTCCAAATCGAACAAGTCAAGCTTCCTAGTAAAGGTTTTCCACCATGTCCACGACTGTTGTTATTCTAACTACAGATTTAACCAGTTTAAGTGACAGAACATGTCAGCCAAGAAAGCATCATTAGAGAGGAATTCCACAATTTCCAAAATATGAAGGTGGTCAGCTGCAGTCCTCATTTTGCTTTTTCTGAGAAAATCCACAACCTGGTCATGCAGCTCACAGAATCGTTCTAGAGCTTTTCCTTTACTCAGCCAGCACACTAATCGTTGTGGGTGGCCTCCTCTGATTCTGTCACAAGCTTGTGGTGTTGGGTGCTTGATGTAGTGATACATAAATAAAAACATTAACGTATTTAAGAAAGCAATAGGCTATTAGTCTTGTTGTTTTCGTTGATTCTGTTGGTTGCATTATAATTATTACTGCATTTGAAAATGACCCCGCTAATACGCAGCGTTGCAGCAACTTAATAATACATGTGTTAGGTGGGAAGCTCTTTTTAATTGTTGTTTTATAAACAACAATCCCGAAATCCCGGGATTGATAAAAGTGCCCGGTATTGGATTCCCTACCCGGCACCCCTCCTTTCCACAATGTCCAGGGCCCCTCTCTGTGAATGCCAATGTGGACTGTCATTAAGTGCTGTCTGTGTGTGCAGGGCGAGGAGGCCAAGGGCAAGCGTCGCCGCCGGGCACTGGGCAACATCCAGTTCATCGGGCAGCTCCTCAAGGTGAAGATGCTCAATGAGAACACCATGCACAACTGCGTCATCGTCAAGCTGCTGAGAAAGCAGGATGAGGAGTCCCTGGAGTGCCTGTGCCGACTCCTCTCCACTATTGGCAAGGACCTGGACTCGGAGAAGGCAAAGGTAATGCCGCTATGCCAGACCGTGCCCTGGCTAAACATCCAGGAACGTCAGACTGCATACTGGTCCTCATATTCTTCTCTAGACATAATGAGCCAATACTGGAGTGGCAAGTTTGCCAGAAGAGAAAATTCCGTCTCACCAGCACTCCTGCGTTGTTTTAAAATGAGCAAACTAGCCTTTCTTCTGCCATCAGCTTTCTAGAGTCACTGGGCCTCTAGACAGTGGTCTGAATAACTGCTTCTGTGCATCTGCAAGAGCTTTCCAGAAGGAACGCTGCTTCACTCAGTAGTATGAAGTTACTGCTCTGCCACGCTGTCTGGAATGTTTTCTAATCGTTCTGTCTGATCTTTTTACAAGCCCCCCATGGACCAGTACTTCAACCAGATGGAGCAGATCGTCAAAGAGAGGAAGACCTCCTCTCGAATCCACTTCATGCTGCAGGACGTCTTGGACCTGAGAAAGGTAATGACTGTTGAGAGAATAGAAACCTTCCTTGCTTTTAGCTTCCCACCCCCCCATTCCCTGCCTGGCTCCTGTTTTCTCTCTCTCCACTAATCACTGACTCATTCTCCCGTTCCTCAGGATAACTGGGTGCCCAGGAGGGGTGACCAGGGCCCTAAGACAATTGACCAGATCCACAAGGAAGCCCAGTTGGATGAGCACCGTGAGCAGATCAAGGTGCAACAGCAGCTCATGAACAAGCAGGACAGCCGACGTGGGGACAGGAATAGTGTCCCTGTCTCCAAGAACAGGCCCATCGACACCACCAGCCTCAGCAAGATCTCAAAGGTAACTGAGAGACACACACATGCTGCCACCCACTACACCCATCCACTTTTGGAGATTTTACACTCATCTTTTCCACTGTCTGCATAACCCTAAGTATAGTGATACCAAATTGACTTTTACAATGACTTTCAGCAAAACCCCAGTTTCTGATCCCTGTTTTGTTGGCAGCACTTGAGTGGTTTGGCAGGCTGTGTACTTGTTTACCTGCTTTAACGTTGGCATATTTGTTCTGTGGATCGTGCTTCTGCTGAACACCTCCATCAAAAATATACAGCATCATAGCTGAGGAAAGTTCAATGAATCTGCCTGCAATAGGATCAAGTCATGAATGTAACTCCAATAGAATGTATACTTAATACAGCTCAAGTAGGCAATTCAGAGATTGTGTGCAATGAGAATCTATTTAGATTGATGTACTGCCCTGCCCTGCCCAGCTGACTGACTCTTTGTCCCCCCAGCCCTCAGGAATAGGCCACTGGGGATCCCAGCAGGGCCAGAGGAAGCAGCCACGTAAGATCATTACTGGAGTGTCATTCACAGCTGAAGTGACGCTCAACAAGGCAGAGAAGGCATGGAAGCCAAACATAAGGAAGGCTACCACAGAGGACACCGAGACCATCAAGACAGAGGTATGTACAGGGTTCCAGTCATGGAAAATCCTGGAAAAGTCATGGAAAATGACCAAACAATTTTCAGTCATGGGAAATAGCTACACATATAACCCATTTACAACATACATGGGATATAATGTACACTCTGACAAAAAGAAACAGTTTCATGGTGCAGAATAAAATTGTATTAAATCCTGTTTAAACTTACCTTTTAGTACGTATTCTGTAATACACATGGTTATTATGAACGTCCCAGATGAATGTGCCAGATATTATGTATACAGGGATTTTCAAGACTTGGGAGAGTCTGTGTGAAGTACATATACGCTAAGCACAACTCCTATAACCATATAGCAACACAAAGAAGCTCGGTGCGTTCACAACACGCAGACTTCTGGCATTCTGCACAGATTCTCAAGATCATTGGTTGCGATCTTGTACTTCAAATTTACATAATTCTGAACAGAGTCTGACCATTCAGCCAGTAAACCCACAGTGTTTGTGTAGATTCTGAGCAGAATGACGTAAATCTGTGTACATGATCGTGACTAAATTGGTCAGGATCTGCCAGAATGAGGATCTCCCTTTTATGTGAAATAAAGTTAATAGTAAAAGTTAATCACACGCACATCCAACTTAATTAGTAGGTGCAGGGTAGATAAAAATCCATATAAAGTAAAAAGAAAGAAATACCTGCACACTTACCACAGCTCCAATGCACAAATAAAAAGTATTTATGTAACCCATGCTTCACTGGTTTTTAGCTAAAACTTTTCGATCTACACAAGATCTTCAGGATATGGATGTATAGACCAGGATATGGATCCTGATGAAGATCTCTTGTAGATTGAAATGTTTTTGTGAAATATAGTTCAACCTCGGATTCAGGAGGAACAATGTGGATTCCGTCCGGGCCGCGGAGCAATGGACCTGCTCTTTGTCCTTTCACGAATATTTGAGGGGGCATGGGAGTATGCTAATCCAGTCTACATGTGTTTTGTGGACTTGGAGTAGGCATACGACCGTGTTCCCCGGGATTTCTTGTGAGAGATGTTGAGGGAGTATGGGGTGCCGGGGCCGCTTATGCGTGCCATCCGGTCCTTTTATTCCCAAAGCAAGAGCTGTGTCCATATACTCGGTGTTAGGTCGAAAACGTGGTGGGTGTAGGACTCCGCCAAGGGTGCATCTTGTCTCCACTCCTGTTTGTGATTTTCATGGACAGGATATCAAGGCACAGCCGAGGTAGAGAGAGTATCCAGTTTGAGGGCATGGAGGTGGCATCTCTGCTGTTTGCAGATGATGTTGTGCTTCTTGCCCCATCCGACTGTGATCTCCAACACGCACTCGAGCGTTTTGCTGCCGAGTGTGAAGCGATTGGGATGAGAATCAGCACTTCTAAGTCTGTGGCTATGGATCTCTCTCGGAAAAGAGTGGATTGTCCGCTTCAGGTTAGGGGGGAGCAGCTGCTCTTAGTGGAGGAGTTTAAGTACCTCAGGGTTTTGCTCACGAGTGATGGAAAGGGGGAGCGTGAGATAGACAGGCGGATCGCTGCAGCGTCTGCAGTATTGCGGGCGCTCTATCTGTCCGTGGTGGTGAATCGGGAGCTGAGACCTCGGACAAGGCTCGCGGTTTACACGTCAATCTACCTCCCCATCCTCACCTGTGGTCATGAACGTTGGGTAATGACCAAAAGGACGAGATCACGGGTGCAAGCGGTGAAAATGAGGTTTCTCCGCAGGGTTGCTGGACTCACCCTTTGGGATAGGGTGTGGAGCTCAGTAATCCAGGAGAGCCTCGGAGTAGAGTCGCTACTTCTCCAGATCGAGAAGAACCAGTTGAGGTGATTTGGGCATCTGGTAAGGATGCCCCCCGGGAGGCTGCCTGTGCAGCTCTACCGGGCACTCCCCAGTGGGCAGAGACCCCGAGGCCAACAAGTGAGCGCTCTGTTAGAACAAAAACCAGCAGACACAGGGGTTCACCAGGACCAGTGTTGAGAACCCCTGCCTACATCAAATGCTCAAACTTTATGTGTCCGTTGCATTTAAATTATGTAGCCAAATGTATGATATGCATATTTATTTAAAATCAAGTAAATAATAATACATATTGTTCTATTCAACAGATAAAAAAGAATTTCAAACCACAAACAAGTTCTACAAAAGTTACCAATATACACTGTTTATCCCAAAGCAGAGTTTCTTGTGCTGTTTGCACTGTCCTCAATGCCACAATGCTGACCAACCTTCATATGTGTGCCAATCATATAGCGCGATATTAATCACATGACCTCCAGCAAGCGTCTGTGTGTGCTGTACACTGCAAAACAGCTTCGATGTGAGTGCTGACAAGATAATGTCATAATATCAAACAAGCTTGTGAAGTAGTGTTTCATAACAAATAATTTCTGATAAGAAACTGAAAATAATATTGAGTGTTTAAAATGGGTATAAATCAGTAAAATCTAAACTCCTCAAATACAAAAATCAGGTAATTTATTGGTAAAAATCATTATTTATATATATTGTTTTAAAGAAAGAGAAAAATAATAATAAAAGCTTTTAGGTTTAAACAATCTAAACAGGTTTAAATCTAAAATACTTCTTTAGCAGCGTACAGGAATGGATTACTGTAGGCCCTGGCCATTTGTATATAACAAGGTATGTTTTTATTAATTAATTGAGCTGATTTATAGAAGTTTATATTCAAGGCAATTCAGAATTAATAAAAATACAGACTGTTAATGTTGTTTTGTATATTTTCTACTGTAATCAACATTTATACTACATATACATTGATCAGATAGTACTAGGTTTACTTTTGCATTTACATCTTTGTGTGCTCTTTATTAGTTGAGGGTAGCATGTTTTATAAAAGTGGATGGATTGGATGGCTGTAAGGGGAGGAGGAGGCTGTCATGACAAAAGCTGATTATGTGGTTCTTTCCTATTGTGTTTATCAATATCTTTATTATTTTCTGTGTGCATTTTCAACTTTCCCGCATTTTATTGTAATAATAATTTAGTTATGGAAAATCAGAAAATGACCATGGAAAAATCATGGACAAGTCATGGGAAAAAAAGATCTGATTTGCGTGGGAACCCTGTATGTAGGAGCAGTGGACACGGTTCTTGTTTGTGGGGTGGGATAAATAACTTGCTAGTCTTAAAGGGGATTGTGGGTAAAGTTGGTGCCCCTGTGTTGATCTCCTTTTAGTGCCATCATGTCTGGACCGCTAATGATGGAAAAGCGGAACTGAGGGGCTACATATGCTCACAAGCATCCACTGCTCCAGTACAAATAAAACCATTGGCCAAGGTTTACAGAACTAACCCTTTTTCCTTCCTTCCCTCCTGCCTCCTTTCCCCTTCACCAGGAGCTATTCCGCAGGATGCGCAGTATGCTGAACAAGCTGACCCCACAGATGTTCCATCAGCTGATGCGTCAAGTGACCGAGCTGACCATTGACACAGAGGAGCGGCTCAAGGGTGTCGTTGACCTAATCTTTGAGAAGGCCATCTCCGAACCCAACTTCTCTGTCACATACGCCCATATGTGCTGCTGCCTTATGGAGGTGAGAGAAGGAGTGTGGCAGGGGTGAGAGTGAGGTAAAAGAGGGAGGCAGGGAATGATAGAAGGTTGTGAAGATGCTACATGGATCAGATTCGCTTTGTTATGGAATTGTAATTTGTGGGAGCTCAGTTTTTAATGGACCAGCAGATGCCGGTCTTGTGAAGAGCATATCAAGAAGTATTGCTGAGATGGCACTAGTGCTCTTGCCATCACTCACCCACACTCTGTGTAAGCCAAGGTGTCGGTTTGTCCCAGTCCGTCTTAGTGTAGAGCTCCAGTGATGATCTCTTATTAGTGCCATGGTGTCTGGGCCTCTGGCATCTAGTGATGGAGGAGAGGAAATGAGGAGCCTCATTGAACACTTTCAGTTTCGTCCCACTCCAGAGTTATCTGGAATTTGTTTTGCATTCAATTCCAAACCATTCAATGAGATGAGCTGCATGAATCCTGGACCCCTGTTCATCTGTGGGTTTTCACCCTGATACCTGTTAAAGCTAGAAGCCAGCCTACCACACAGACTATGCTTAGCTAGTTCAAGTTTCCATCTTTCTTAGGGTTTATGTTCTCCCTCCTCCCCGTTCTGTAGCTCAGCGTCCCTACCACTGGCAAGCCAGGCGTGACTGTGACTTTCCGCCAGCTGCTGTTGAGAAACTGCAAGACGGAGTTTGAGAAGGATCAGGGTGGAGACAAGGTCCTGGAGAAGAAGCAGAAAGAGCTGGATGCATGCTTGGTAATAAAAACTAAATTAATTATTTTTTTAATGTAAAGGACTGAAATTTGATAGTCCTTTATTGTAAATAAGGCACAGGTTGGTTGTGCAATCTCAGTATCAATGGGCCAATCATTAAGCAAGCATTTGAAGCATCGTGCAAGCATGAATGTAAGTGGTGTGTACGTTTATTTTAAGGACTTTCATTTAGTGCTTGGCCATTTTGGTTTTTGACAACCTCATGTAACACACACCTGTACAACGGGCACGTGGCACAACGGGCTCAGAAATGCAATTTGAGACTTCCCAAAACAATTAGCATTGTGCCTAATTGACCATTGTGGTGCGAGGGCGCCTGCCTGTGGTGCTCTGACTGTCAGTGTTGGCTGGGTGAGGGGGCGGACCTCTGCAGCTCGGTGCAGCAGAGCAGATTGTTGTGATCTGGAGTAGATAGCAAGGCTGGATTTAGTTAATATAAAAATAACACTAGTGAATTAGTCACTATGTGGACAGTAGATAGTCAACCTTTACACCTGTGTTAGTACCAGTGAGAGATCGAGATCAGGCACGAGAAAGTTTTATGTGATCCAGTAATTGCAGTCACATGATTTACTGTGTATGTAGCTCTGGGTCTGATCCAAACTGCAGCGATCTCCTGGCACTAGGGAATCCAATCCCGGGATCTTGGACAGTTTTCTAGTCCCAAAATACCAGTATTGAAAACGTGAAATACACGGGATCAGGCGATTGTGGCTAATGAAAAATGTGACAGCACAGTAATTCTTGAACTCCATGCTGTAAGCTATTTATCAAAGAAAATGTGCAATAATTAATACAGAGGCTCATGATCTGTTCAAAATGTGAATCTGAAGTACAACCACCTGCAGATTCAGCCCGAGTTCAGCCAATCAGCAGAAGAAGGCACTGCTGAGGTCTCGCGGACTCCAACTTTAAAGGGGCAGCTACAGTTCATGAGCTGTGTGAGTGACACAGCAGCAACACCATCGTGTGATTAACTGCATCAACACAGAATTGTTCCTGTTAGAAAACGCAGGGGGACGGGGGCTGTACCTGCAATTAACATTAAGTTTCTGATGTCAACTCTACCAAACCAGTGTGGAGTCCAAAAACACATTTTAGCCGCCAGCAATATTATTTGGCCCCCAAAGCCCCCCAAATTAATTATAAATATATATTTTTAAAAAATGCTAAAAGTCCCAAATGCAATTTTCCAAGAAGGAAGTGACCCAACCTAAATAATGCAAAAGTTACATTTTAACTTAATCAACTTAACTTGTTATGCAAGTGGCGCCCAGCAGCAGATGGAGAAAAACGACACCAGTCAAGTAATTCATTTCAACAGTAATAATTTTGACTTCATTGACTTTACAAACAACAGGAGGGATTAATTGGAGTCTGTTTCTTCTGAGACAAGGCCCATATAACATAACTTCACTGGCTGAGGTAGGATATGTGACTTAACAGCATCTGATTTTATTTTTTATTAGGCCTAGTTACAATTGCAACTGGCCAGAAAGGTAGCATCCTACATAAAACAATAATTAAAAGAAAAAGAGGCAATGTCTGTGTCTTAATGTCTGTATCGGGAGTCTGGATAACCTGCTCCTGTAATGACAAAACAAACAGAAAATACTGTCAGCATGAGACCTAAAATAGCCCTGGATAAGCACCAATTATAATTATAATAATAATAATGATAATAATAATAATAATAATAATAATAATAATAATAATAATGATCATAATAATCACAATAATGTTAGGAGCCTATATGACTATTTATTAAATACTAAGTTACTTACTTAATGGGAAAAGTTGCATTTCCCCTCAGACACGATCTTTTGGATGTCAGGTGAGAGGGATGTGATTCTGATGCGCAGGCAGTCCTCGATTGACTCGTGTGAAAGCCAGTTCCTGTCATGAGTCTTCATTGCATTCAGAGAGGAAAATGAGGACTCACAGGTGTACGTTGGTCCAAAGATTGTTAGCACATAAAACGCAAGTTTCTTTATTATGCTGTATTCCTCTGAGCATGCCACCCAAAACGCACACAAGGACTCGGCACTCCTATGCGCATCCCTGATTTGGCTCGACGTCTGGAATTCAGTCAGCTCATAGGGGCGCCTTATCCAGCGAGGATATCGTTGTCTTATCAAGGGAGGAGAATTCTCCACCTGGACGGACTGTGAAAGTATCACGTACAAACGCAATGATGTCCTTGGGCATGCTGTAGTCTTCAAATCTGTTGTAGAAGTTGTCCCTCAGCTGCTTGATAAAATCTTTCATCACCTCTGTGACAATACTGCAGCCTGGTCCCTCTGCCTGTCGTTTCTTCAGTGTGCTGAAGTGCAGTAGCCTTCCAGATGACAAGTCCAAATCGAACAAGTCAAGCTTCCTAGTAAAGGTTTTCCACCATGTCCACGACTGTTGTTATTCTAACTACAGATTTAACCAGTTTAAGTGACAGAACATGTCAGCCAAGAAAGCATCATTAGAGAGGAATTCCACAATTTCCAAAATATGAAGGTGGTCAGCTGCAGTCCTCATTTTGCTTTTTCTGAGAAAATCCACAACCTGGTCATGCAGCTCACAGAATCGTTCTAGAGCTTTTCCTTTACTCAGCCAGCACACTAATCGTTGTGGGTGGCCTCCTCTGATTCTGTCACAAGCTTGTGGTGTTGGGTGCTTGATGTAGTGATACATAAATAAAAACATTAACGTATTTAAGAAAGCAATAGGCTATTAGTCTTGTTGTTTTCGTTGATTCTGTTGGTTGCATTATAATTATTACTGCATTTGAAAATGACCCCGCTAATACGCAGCGTTGCAGCAACTTAATAATACATGTGTTAGGTGGGAAGCTCTTTTTAATTGTTGTTTTATAAACAACAATCCCGAAATCCCGGGATTGATAAAAGTGCCCGGTATTGGATTCCCTACCCGGCACCCCTCCTTTCCACAATGTGCAGGGCCCCTCTCTGTGAATGCCAATGTGGACTGTCATTAAGTGCTGTCTGTGTGTGCAGGGCGAGGAGGCCAAGGGCAAGCGTCGCCGCCGGGCACTGGGCAACATCCAGTTCATCGGGCAGCTCCTCAAGGTGAAGATGCTCAATGAGAACACCATGCACAACTGCGTCATCGTCAAGCTGCTGAGAAAGCAGGATGAGGAGTCCCTGGAGTGCCTGTGCCGACTCCTCTCCACTATTGGCAAGGACCTGGACTCGGAGAAGGCAAAGGTAATGCCGCTATGCCAGACCGTGCCCTGGCTAAACATCCAGGAACGTCAGACTGCATACTGGTCCTCATATTCTTCTCTAGACATAATGAGCCAATACTGGAGTGGCAAGTTTGCCAGAAGAGTAAATTCCGTCTCACCAGCACTCCTGCGTTGTTTTAAAATGAGCAAACTAGCCTTTCTTCTGCCATCAGCTTTCTAGAGTCACTGGGCCTCTAGACAGTGGTCTGAATAACTGCTTCTGTGCATCTGCAAGAGCTTTCCAGAAGGAACGCTGCTTCACTCAGTAGTATGAAGTTACTGCTCTGCCACGCTGTCTGGACTGTTTTCTAATCGTTCTGTCTGATCTTTTTACAAGCCCCTCATGGACCAGTACTTCAACCAGATGGAGCAGATCGTCAAAGAGAGGAAGACCTCCTCTCGAATCCGCTTTATGCTGCAGGACGTCTTGGACCTGAGAAAGGTAATGACTGTTGAGAGAATAGAAACCTTCCTTGCTTTCAGCTTCCCATTCCCTGTCTGCCTCTTGTTTTTTCTCTAGCCTCTAATCACTGACTCATTCTCCCATTCCTCAGGACAACTGGGTGCCCAGGAGGGGTGACCAGGGCCCTAAGACAATTGACCAGATCCACAAGGAAGCCCAGTTGGATGAGCACCGTGAGCAGATCAAGGTGCAACAGCAGCTCATGAACAAGCAGGACAACCGACGTGGGGACAGGAATAGTGTCCCTGTCACCAAGAACAGGCCCATCGACACCAGCAGCCTCAGCAAGATCTCAAAGGTAACTGAGAGACACACACCCACTACACCCATCCACTTTTGGAGATTTGACTCTTTTCTACTTTCTCCATAACCCTAAGTATAGTGCTACCCAAATTACTTTCAGCAAAACCCCAGTTTCTGAGCCCTGTTTTGTTTTGTTGCAGCACTTGAGTGGTTTGGCAGGCTGTGTAGTTGTTTACATGTTTATATTACAGTTGAAGGCAAAGGGTGGTCACACCAAATATTGATTTGATGTAGATTTTTCTTGTCTTCACTCACTTTGCATTTAGTTAATTGATAAATATAATCTATTAACATGTCTATTTGTGAAAGCATTCTTACTTTACAGCATTTTTTCACACCTGCCTAAAACTTTTCTACAGTACTGTGTATATATATGTGTATATTTTGTAAGTCACTCTGGATAAGAGCGTCTGCTAATAAATAATAGTTATATATAATCAGCACACATATTGTGGGGAAATTGAACAATTGTAGCATTTTTTTGCATTTCTCTCCATCCCTTCTTTCCAAGGAGACTGAGAAGAATAAATGTGAGCAGCAGTTCCTGCTGGACTTAGAGTCCATCTGTGCCGGCATGCAGAAACTCCACATTAGCGATGTGGTCCTGGAGAAGGTATGCAGCCCTCTGCTTGTGTAGAGGACCCTAGAGTTTTATATTCTTATTTTCTGCAATGTTCTGATGGATGTGTTTAATGCTGATATTGAACGGTCTCATTTGTACTTTTATACCATGTTGCATGTTTCTTGTCAGTTGCTTTGTAATTGTGATTGTAGTTGAATGCTGTGTGTGTGTTACCTGTCCACCGAGCCAGTTATTAGAAGACGTCCCAGTTTGCGTCGACTGATCCTCAGGAATGTCTTTTTGATTGAAAACATCAACTGAGTGTTATTTGACATCTGAAAATATGATATAGTGCAAAGTTGGTCAGCTGAAGCCATTCTGTATGTGGGGAAAGGACTCATTTGCATGCTCTGTTGCCTGTTTTTCTCTCTCTCCTGCAGCCCGGAGCGATGCACTCCAATAATCAGCAGGAGGAGAGCTTCTACAAATGGCGGTTCCGTAAAGACCTGCCCTCTCTGGGGTCCCTGGAGCGCCGTAGAGACAGAGCAGAGCAGGCCAGGAAGAGAGAGCGGAGGACTTCTGTGAAACATGGCTGGCATTAGAAAGTGAAGGGGGGGGCGGGGGGATGGTGTATATATAGAGTTTACTGTACATCAATAAAAATGACAATTTCAAAAATTGAAGCACCAATCCTTCTCTGGCACCGATGAAAGCTGGAGAGTTATAATGGATCAACACACAATCATTTATTAATTTATTCTTCTCTGGCGAATGTCTAACCTACAAAAGGTGTCTAATCAATCCGAAACAGAAGTAGGATTGCTCTTAACAATGTGTATATATATATATATATATATATATATATATATATATATATATATATATACACACAGTATATATATGACACTGATAACAAAGTAGGTGATTATATATTTTTAGGTGTAGGACAGGGATGGGTAACTTTGACGGTGGTGAGGGCCAATACATTTGCATCTTTACTACCAGAGGGCCAGATTACAAACCCGCACTCTCATTAATAGAATATTGTAAACCACCTTCCTCTACTTGGCTAATATAACTACTAATTAATTAAATAATCCTACATGTGTGATTATTGTTTTAGTTTTTATTATAAAAGCACTCCAGTTGCCCAAAGCTTTAGTTTTAGTTTAAATAAAAAAGCAGACCCATTATAGTGATGTGTGAATTATAACACAAAAGCAACAAAAGCTTACAAAAGCTTTAGTTTTAGTTTAAATAAAAAAGATAATCTGTCTCCCATCTTGGCTGGAATACACGGTTCTCGTGATGAATTTTTTATTTTTTTAGAAGTCATTGTATCCCGGCTCCTCTACTGCTGGCTATAGTAGTTGTGTGAAGGTTAAAAGTGCTTTTAATATTATTATTAGCCTAATTATTCTTGTAGTAATTAACTGAGCAAGCAATTATTGCATTGAACTGCGTTTGTAGCTGCCTGCCTGCTGGTAGGATGAAGCACAACTCCACCCCAATTAGGCTGTCCAAAATATTTCCGTGGGCCGCTATGACAGGTGATGCGGGCCGTATGTGGCCCCTGGGCCGCGAGTAGCCCATCCCTGGTGTAGGAAGATTGGAGTGCACTTATTTTTGGTGAAGGAGAAATGTAAAAAAAAAAAAAACAGGTCAGTTGGAAATGCAGCTGGGACATTTCAGAAGACGACAGTGGATGTATGAAGAGTTGGGATTTCTCATGCGATAAGCCGGGCTGAGTCTGGACTGAACATTTTGATTTGCTGTTTGGAATCCACCCACCTCTCTGTCTGTCTGTCTTTTTTTTCCTCCTACACTTAACATGGGGACAAGAAGCCTTTAACAAGCCTGTAGTGGATTTAAAAAAATACAATACAAGTAAACAATACAAATCCTACATCCTAGACTGACTGGAATAACAGAAAGACACAGCGTGAATAAGAATGAAAAGTGCAGAAATGTCACAGATATGGAGCGTCGTGCTGACCTGGTTTATTCTGAGCAGATCCTTGATTCTTTCTTCTTTCTTGAGGGGCTCGTCCTGCCACTGCTTCAGGTAGGCTTGAAGGTCGACTTTGCCCTTCCCTGATATGGAGCAAAGCCCAGGTTAAATGCAGTAAAGTATATGTATTTCAATCCATCAATTTCCATTTGTATAGTGCCCTTTGCAGGGTAGCCACAGAGCGCTTTTACAGAGTGGTAAACATACAACAAACATAAAGCAAAAGAACAATACAATAAAATAAAAACTACAATAAAGTAAGCCAACATTAAATAAATAAACCATTAGGCACATTCTGTGAACATGTAATCAATAACTTAATAACTTAATAAACATATCTGACTGAACTGTCACATGGTTGTGTTTTGGGCGACACTCATGATTAGGCAACACCAGCTTCCTGCTTTCGGAGTGAAACACTATTGTTGACCATTCAGACTCATGACATGACACACAGGACTGTGTTGGTTATCTACAGGAGCTCAGTGTCTTTGGCACAACTGTCTTGAACTCTTTGAACTCAGCCCCATTGTTTTCAACCCACCAGCGGGTTGAGCTGTATCTATTAATAACGCATTATTATGGCCAGAAACATTGTTGTATCACTAGAAACTATCAAATGATAGCAAGATTGTGAAGATCACATGTTGCTGTGTGGAGATATTGACTTGCAAAGTAGGGGAAACATGTACTACATAATACATATCAAAAAAAATATCATAACTCCGTAAGTTTTCATCCAATTTTCACACAGTTTGTGTTAATGAGGGCTCTCTGTGAGTTCCGGGGTGAGGTACCGCCGGGGAGCGTTAACTGGGTGGTGGGAGTGATGAGGGCCGGAGAGAGAGAGAGAGCAAGAGAAAGCAAGAGAGAGAGAGTTTTGAGTTTTACAAAGCACTTTATTGAAACAAACACCAAGGAAACATGGAACAATCAGTAAAAGCAATTATACCATTAGACAACATAAACAAAACTTAGAATGGCAACATAAAGAGGAGTTCCCCCTCTCTGAGGGTACTTAGTGCATCATCTATGCACCACAATCGACTAAAAGTTTCAAGGTCCTTATTAAGTGTATAAAACCTATAATCAAGTAAAATCCTGGCCTTAATAAAACATTTAAACAACACAAAACAAGATTCTGCTCAACACTGGCACTAATTTTAGTTTTTCTTGACTTATAAATGGCCATTTTGGTCTGCCCAAAGGTGAAAGTAGCGATCTGCTGTCTCCCACACAGTTCCTTCCCACCACGAACACCATATATAAAAACAATAGTTAAAAAAACTGTTTAAGACCATTAAAAACTCTACTGACTGCACTCAAGTGAGGATCTAGCTGGGCACAATATAAAAAACAATGAAACACAGTCTCCCACTCCTCACAAAAAGGGCACCTGTCGGACTGTGCAGGGTTAATTACCGACAGGAGGGAGTTGACAGCAATGATGGTGTGGAGCACCTCCACTGCAAATCCCCAGCTCTCAAATTCAGCTGATACACACTGCGCCACACAGTGGAAGACACAAACACCACCACCGCGCTATTCACTCAAGAGGCTGAGCCAATGCTCTCGCCTCCGGTCACCTCTCCACGGGGCCCATCTTTACCCCGTACCAGCGAGGCAGCCTCTCAAAAGGGATTCCTTGACCTCGGCTTCCCCAGTCAGGGCCAACCCCCCCACAGAGACACCGATCTGCTGTTTAAACACCTCTTGTGAGAAAAAACTCCACCACAAAAAAAAAAAAACACGATAACAAAAGTGTAAAACCAGAGAAAAAAGACAAGGAAAACACAGTCCAGACCTGCAGCGCACTCCCACACACTCACACGAGAAGAGAGAGAGAGAGATTCTTTATAATTGTATTATTTATTTTCCATACATGTATGTAAGTTTAATTGCTTTGGCAATACACATTTGTTTGTTTGTCATGCCAATAAAACACCTTAAATTGAAATTGAAAATTGTGTGTGTGTGTGAGAGAGAGAGAGAGAGCTCCTGGATGGAAGAGACTGGGGAACACGGGTGCCTGTAAATGAGATGAACGGTCCTGTTTACATTTCAAATAATTATTCTCATCTCTTTATTTACTTCACCATCAAGAAGTAATTACCCTCTGGGTCGTTACAATAGTATCCACTTAGATCATGTCATGCTATTGTTCAGTGTGTAGGAGCATGTGATTTGTTTGATGTCATTTTGTCTAAAGTGTTATAAGCAGGAAGCAGTTGAAAAACACTTGGTGGGTTTAGTAGTTTTCGGGGATCACATGTCTCCTGATATGTCGGCTGCTACTACTACTATACTGGAGCGGTCAGAAGGATTTGTTTTGTTGGTGAACAGTGCTCAGGTTACAGTTGACGAGCAGATGGGTAGTGCTGGTGAGTTTTATGCCACTGAAATCTAATGTAATAAATAATAAGAGTGATCTTTAACAATTTCCAAAAAGGTGGAAGCACCTGGAATGTAGTGCTTTAAAGTCACCTGTTCTTTTACATTTTACTTGATAAACAATATGTATTAGCTTATAAACCACAAAAAAAAAAAAAAAAAAAAAAAAATTATATATATATACACTCACCTAAAGGATTATTAGGAACACCTGTTCAATTTCTCATGAATGCAATTATCTAATCAACCAATCACATGGCAGTTGCTTCAATGCATTTAGGGGTGTGGTCCTGGTCAAGACAATCTCCTGAACTCCAAACTGAATGTCTGAATGGGAAAGAAAGGTGATTTAAGCAATTTTGAGCGTGGCATGGTTGTTGGTGCCAGACAGGCCGGTCTGAGTATTTCACAATCTGCTCAGTTACTGGGATTTTCACGCACAACCATTTCTAGGGTTTACAAAGAATGGTGTGAAAAGGGAAAAACATCCAGTATGCGGCAGTCCTGTGGGCGAAAATGCCTTGTTGATGCTAGAGGTCAGAGGAGAATGGGCCGACTGATTCAAGCTGTTAGAAGAGCAACTTTGACTGAAATAACCACTCGTTACAACCGAGGTATGCAGCAAAGCATTTGTGAAGCCACAACACGTACAACCTTGAGGCGGATGGGCAACAACAGCAGAAGACCCCACCGGGTACCACTCATCTCCACTACAAATAGGAAAAAGAGGCTACAATTTGAACAAGCTCACCAAAATGGGACAGTTGAACACTGGAAAAATGTTGCCTGGTCTGATGAGTCTCGATTTCTGTTGAGACATTCAGATGGTAGAGTCAGAATTTGGCATAAACAGAATGAGAACATGGATCCATCATGCCTTGTTACCACTGTGCAGGCTGGTGGTGGTGGTGTAATGGTGTGGGGGATGTTTTCTTGGCACACTTTAGGCCCCTTAGTGCCAATTGGGCATCGTTTAAATGCCATGGCCTACCTGAGCATTGTTTCTGACCATGTCCATCCCTTTATGACCACCATGTACCCATCCTCTGATGGCTACTTCCAGCAGGATAATGCACCATGTCACAAAGGTCCAATCATTTCAAATTGGTTTCTTGAACATGACAATGAGTTCACTGTACTAAACTGGCCCCCACAGTCACCAGATCTCAACCCAATAGAGCATCTTTGGGATGTGGTGGAACGGGAGCTTCGTGCCCTGGATGTGCATCCCACAAATCTCCATCAACTGCAAGATGCTATCCTATCAATATGGGCCAACATTTCTAAAGAATGCTTTCAGCACCTTGTTGAATCAATGCCACGTAGAATTAAGGCAGTTCTGAAGGCGAAAGTGGGTCAAACACAGTATTAGTGAGGTGTTCCTAATAATCCTTTAGGTGAGTGTATATATATATATATATATACACTCACCTAAAGAATTATTAGGAACACCATACTAATACTTTGTTTGACCCCCTTTCGCCTTCAGAACTGCCTTAATTCTACGTGGCATTGATTCAACAAGGTGCTGAAAGCATTCTTTAGAAATGTTGGCCCATATTGATAGGATAGCATCTTGCAGTTGATGGAGATTTGTGGGATGCACATCCAGGGCACGAAGCTCCCGTTCCACCACATCCCAAAGAGGCTCTATTGGGTTGAGATCTGGTGACTGTGGGGGCCAGTTTAGTACAGTGAACTCATTGTCATGTTCAAGAAACCAATTTGAAATGATTCAACCTTTGTGACATGGTGCATTATCCTGCTGGAAGTAGCCATCAGAGGATGGGTACATGGTGGTCATAAAGGGATGGACATGGTCAGAAACAATGCTCAGGTAGGCCATGGCATTTAAACGATGCCCAATTGGCACTAAGGGGCCTAAAGTGTGCCAAGAAAACATCCCCCACACCATTACACCACCACCACCAGCCTGCACAGTGGTAACAAGGCATGATGGATCCATGTTCTCATTCTGTTTATGCCAAATTCTGACTCTACCATCTGAATGTCTCAACAGAAATCGAGACTCATCAGACCAGGCAACATTTTTCCAGTCTTCAACTGTCCAATTTTGGTGAGCTTGTGCAAATTGTAGCCTCTTTTTCCTATTTGTAGTGGAGATGAGTGGTACCCGGTGAGGTCTTCTGCTGTTGTAGCCCATCCGCCTCAAGGTTGTACGTGTTGTGGCTTCACAAATGCTTTGCTGCATACCTCGGTTGTAACGAGTGGTTATTTCAGTCAAAGTTGCTCTTCTATCAGCTTGAATCAGTCGGCCCATTCTCCTCTGACCTCTAGCATCAACAAGGCATTTTCGCCCACAGGACTGCCGCATACTGGATGTTTTTCCCTTTTCACACCATTCTTTGTAAACCCTAGAAATGGTTGTGTGTGAAAATCCCAGTAACTGAGCAGATTGTGAAATACTCAGACCGGCCCGTCTGGCACCAACAACCATGCCACGCTCAAAATTGCTTAAATCACCTTTCTTTCCCATTCAGACATTCAGTTTGGAGTTCAGGAGATTGTCTTGACCAGGACCACACCCCTAAATGCATTGAAGCAACTGCCATGTGATTGGTTGGTTAGATAATTGCATTAATGAGAAATTGAACAGGTGTTCCTAATAATCCTTTAGGTGAGTGTATATATATATATATATAATGTTTTCAGGACAACCTCAGCAACACTTACATGCTTGTATAATGTAGTATTGAGTGGCAAATGTGTAATAATGTTTTTTTTTTTGTTTGTTTATTATTGATTGCACACCACATACAGTAATATTGAAACGTTTTGACACTTAGAACATGCTTTGCATAGCCTTAGGTATTGAAATATGCATTGTTTTTCAATAAAATATATACATAACACTGAAGTAATGCCCCTTTTTTGCAAACTGACCCAGGTGAAAATTCATTTCTATTTCCTCTTGAGTTATTCTAAGCCCTATAATATATGATCAAATATAATAATATAATATATACTGTGTTATAAGTACATAATACATGTATATATGAATAGCTGTTCTGAATCCACAGACACCTCATATATGACAGTAGCATCTCTAACAGCTGAGATATGAGCTGAATTGTATCTGCCTCTCTCTCCCTGCCAGCTCTGCCCCTCCACCTCTCTGCCTGCTCATCTGTAACAGAACCTGTCACCTGACCTGTTCCACAGCAGCCTCAGGCAGGCTTCTCTGGATTGGCTATGAGTCAGGTCTCAGGCACATGACACGCCAGCGTCCTCTCCATTGGGCGATTCAGCCCCATGTGCTGCATTGCGTAGTGGATTTCTAAAACCAGGAAGTACGAGAGGTAAACAAACCGCATATGTATAGACGTTTTCAGCGGAATCTCAGCTACACAGGTACAAGAAAACCGCGTCTTTATCTCTAATCGTTTAAAAATAATTAATATTTGTTTTTAGGCGGTACCGCCTAATCCGTCCCCATTTAAATAAAACACGATCGGCCTATCGTTTTGTTCTCTGCACATTCATTAGCCTGGCAATCGATGGTTTGGCCATGCAGCTGAGTATTGAACTACACACCGAGCTGGACAGTGACAGCTCAGAGGGTGATGGGGGTGCAGTTGAGCACCAGAGCACAATGGTACCCACTCCCCCCCAGAAGAAGGAGGTAGTTATAGTAGGAGACTCAATATTTAGAGGTGTAGATCACACAGTGTGTTCTAGTGACAAGGAGACCCGCATGGTATCTTGCCTGCCTGGTGCTCAGGTTGCAGATCTCCCTAAACTAGTAGACGGGCTACTGGCCAAAGCCGGGGGGAATCCACTGGTCATGGTCCACATTGGAACCAATGACATAGGAAAAGGTAGGACAGAGGTTCTGCAAGACAATTTTAAAGAGTTAGGAACAAAACTAAAGAGCAGAACCTCCACGGTATTTTTCTCTGAAATACTTCCAGTACCACGTGCCAGGCCAGGGAGACAGGCAGAGATTAGAAAGTTTAACACGTGGTTGAAATCCTGGTGTAGGGAAGAGGGGTTTAGGTTTATGGAGCATTTGTCTTTCTTCTGGGATAGATGGGACCTGTACAAACTGGACGGTCTACATCTAAACAGAAGGGGGGCTAATGCATTGGGAGAGCGTATGTGCAGTGAAATTGAGAATCATTTAAACTAGGAACCAGGGGGGCAGGGAGCTCTGACAATGGGAGATGTTCCTCTAAGGAAAGAAAACCAAGGGAAACTGCTAGTAGGAAAGTCCTGAAATGTTTGTACCTCAATGCCAGGAGTATAAGGAACAAGATGTTA